>NC_141763.1:8233584-8396084 GCF_982258835.1 Parasteatoda tepidariorum
TTATTAAAAATCGCCAATTCGGCGACACTTTTCCATCTAGATGAAAAGTATCCCTATTCTCAATTTTTATTCTCACGGCCTTATTCTCAGTTGTTGTAAATTTTTTTGAACCCAGATAATGCAGCATTGGCATAATAATACAGCATTTTCAAAAAACTTTGGCTTTTCTCCATTTTGACGCTTTACGGCATTTTCAAAATAAGAATAGACATCGCTGGCTTTAGATAGGCTAAAATTGACCAACTGTTGCAAACTCACAGAAGTTATGAAAATAGCATATTATTCGCAAAAAAGCATCATTTCATATGAAGACGGAGCCTTCGAAAAATAGTCTTAAAGTATAGAGAAAGCGAATTCAGGCAAACCTAGAGTAAATAATAATAAGTTTCAAACACCGAAAAATGCTTTTTACAAAATATCAAAACAAATTATGAGAGGATAACTAAGGAACGAGAAAGTTTTCGTCCAAGAATTTGTTTGCGTTTTGATATATTGACATTTTTTTCAGTAATGGGGTACCTGCAAGAGACGTAGTGCGGGTATCTCGATCCTGATTGGTTGTTGAAAAGAGGCGTTTGTTTACGTTCGCAATTGTTCTTTCCATTCTATTTCGAGCAAGCGGGTCAAGTACCAATTCTCTTAATTAATACAGCCTATACTCTTTCACAAAGATTCAAATTATTTCACTATACACAAAGACTTATACACAAAGTCATGTAGAACATTAATAAATTATTAAGCATCGAAGTTGGCAGGTACACAAACCAAAATTATATCACCCCTTCACTCTTTTCAGGGGTATCTATTGAATCGAAGAACTTTTCCTGGGCACCCCTGCACTCTTTTCAAGGGTATCTATTGAATCGAAGAACTTTCCTGGGCACCCCTGCACTCTTTTCAGGGGTATCTATTGAATCGAAGAACTCTTCCTGGGCACTCCTGCACTCTTTTCAGGGGTATCTATTGAATCGAAGAACTTTTCCTGGGCACCCCTGCACTCTTTTCAGGGGTATCTATTGAATCGAAGAACTTTCCTGGGCACCCCTGCACTCTTTTCAGGGGTACCTATTGAATCCAAGAACTTGTCCTGGGCATCCTTACAGCTCTGCACATTACAGTTAAAACATGAACATGGAAGTTAGCTACAAAATTTTTTAGAGTAATAATTGGAATATTTGAAAGAAAAACTGAAAATCAGTATGAAAAAGTTAAGAGCCAATATAGAAAAATAAACACTTTTAAAGAACTCGCTTTTCAGAACCGTTCGTAAAAAGAGTAGTTATAGGCATTTTTAAAGGTGTTCCAAACACCTGCGACGAGTACTTACTATTCCTATAAGAAACTATGAAAATATGCAGTAAAATATAACAAACAACAAAAAGTGAAACAAAAAAAAAAAAAAAATCATGTATTCAAACTGGAAAATCTGAGAGAGCGATTGCACAATAAATAATTACTACTTATTTAAAAACTTCAGTGACAGGTGCTCACGCTGTAAAAGAAGAGCAAAATAAAGCCACCGATAAAATAAAAAAAATCGTTTGATCAGTATCAGACCACCCACTTGTAATCATTACTTGAGGTTCAGAAGAGAGTGTCAAGACATACGCAAGTAGTGTTCTCTATTGTCAGCAATGAAAAGAAAAGATAACATGATGAAATGACATGAAAAGTTAAAGATAGTCGTCCACCATGTCTGGTTTACTGTCTAGTTTGTGGCTGAAAGAAGGAAATTAGCTGCTGTTAACCATAGGCCGAAGGTCAAATATTTTTTTCCCCGAACACATGGAGGTGTAACGTAGCAGATCTTCTGGCATAACGCGGTGAGATCCTTTATAAGGCAAATTCTCTTTCGCCTTTAATGTAAATTCATTAGTAATTTAAAATTTACAGGAAAGAAAAAGTTAAGTTCAGGCAAATCGCAAATCTGAAGTAAGTCACGAATCCCGTGGCAGAATCGTGGAGACATTGTCGCAGAACGTTAGAGCAGCAAGAATTCTCCGTACAGTGTTATACAGAAATCCATATCGCTCATGGGCTGCAATAGTGGCACAACTCCAAAAACACGCGTTTTGGACTAAGAACAGGGTGTAAATATGAAAATACACATTCTTTTCAGCAGCATAATTCAACTTGAAGGTAATCTTCGTTTAAGCTAACTAAAGCATTTCTTATGCATTTTCCTCAGCAATGAAAACTTTAAACCCACTTATCTCAAAGCATGGTTTTTGTGAGTTGTGCAGCTATTGCAAACCATGAGCGAAGAGCGATATAGTGTTTCGATTGTATTCTCGGCAGTTATTGATATTGACTTTTACGTGGTTTTTAAATATCCCGGTATATTGCTGACAATATGGGAAATTCGAATTACGCATATGAATATTTAATTTTTAAGGCAATGATTCTATAGCTTTTTTTTCGGGGGGGGGGGGAGCATTTGTTTCCACACAGTTTTTAAAATATCATCTTTTTAATAACATATTATTTATTACAACAATCGAATCTAAAAACAAAACACGCATTTAGTACCCCTATTTTTTGAAGAGTCCGTCGATCGTTTTTTCGATAGTTTTTGCTAAGGCATTATTTTCTTATGTGATGAGATAATATACAAAAGGCGAAAAAGGAAATAATTACTGTTTTTCTCCTGAAGAAGTGTGAGAATATCGTAAATGATGTCAGAATTAAAAAATATTACATATTCATTAAAAAAAATTATATACGAGGTTTTTTTTAAAAAAATTTTTTTTTTTATAAACATGTCTACCACTACAAAATACAATTCCAATTACCTAGCATATAAGACATGTTAACTCGATTCTAAGGCGGAGTACCTTTTCATAGATGAAGGTTGACATTGTCGATAACTCCTCTCCCCCACATTGGTGACCTTCGGATGTGATGTGAACACGCCTACCTTGACAGTAACGCCCACTTCGATTTGAACACGCCTATTTCGATGGAGGGTCCAAATTGAACAGCTGACTTGCTACCTTGTGACTGCGACATTATCCACCTCCTCGCGCTGTTGCTGCTCAGTCTCGATCAAACACAACGTCGGCCAGCATACACTCGACTGCTAAAGACAAACACAGGAGCGACCACGACGGTGAACTTAATACAGATCTCAGGAACAGCAAAAGTACAGTGACCTTTATACAGCTCTCCCGGCTTCTCACAAAACAGCAATGAATCAACTAGTGGTATTTGTTCATCGAATTCTATCGCAGATATAATTCTGGTGGGGGAGTACTGTAGTGTGTCTACCACTACAAAAATACAATTCCAATTCACTAGTATATAAGACATGTTAAAAAAATTTGCCACAGGCGGTCATGAAGTTTCCAATTGCTGAAAAAAATACTTCAAAATATTAAAATGCAATCAAATTATTAGAGAACTTCTCCTTCGTGTAATCTTAAGTTATCATCTCAAAATTTATTTTCCTTTGTATATTTCAAAATTTTCCTTTCAGTATTTGAAACCTCGTGGCTTACTCTAGGTTTGTCTGAATTCACTTTTTCTACTTTTCTAATTTTAAATTAGTAATGAAGGAAAAAGAGAATTTGCGACGAATATTTTCTTCCGCGGTGGCGTCCTCTTAATTGCCACCAGGAATAAATAGTACTACAGAAAGAGATTTGAGTGTCCAGGCTAGTTGGAAAGCGATCAAAATCTTGAATACAAAATTTCCTCTTCATACATCCTAAAGTGATTTAGATTTAATACAAAATGCATTAAAAATAAAAGAAACGTTTTTGGCAATTTAATTATGAAATTAGTTTTTTTCTTTTCTTAAAGAACAATATTTTAATACGAATTTTTCTTTGAAAAATTTATTCACTTTAATTTCAGAATTGATTACTTTAAGGAATTTTTAAATTAATATAAATACGTCATAAAAATATTAATGGTAAAATAAAAGAAAAAGCTTATTTTATCAGTTCTGAAAGTCATTCTCATCTTAGTAAATTCTGGTCATTAAAATATATTTAAGCTAGTTGTGAAAGAAAATTAAAACATAAAATTAAGGCATAATAATCATTGTATTACAATTTTATTATAAAAACATTGACATTTTAATGAAAAAACCCGGTAAGTTAAATCAGTAGTAACAAAAAAATTTTTATAAAAAAAAATTCGATCCTTCTTGGGGTGCATTTTTTCTTCTTTTTTTTGGTATCGCTACAATCTACTGCCTTTTGCTGATTTACAGGGGTCTGTCCAGACATTTTGTGAAAGGCCCTGTTTTTGTAAAATTGTGAAAAAACTACTCATAATTTATGAATTTAAAATAAGCGTTAAGTCACATTCTTTCAACCAGGGTCCTGCTTTTGTGAATTTGTGCAAATAAGGTCCTGTTATTGCAAAAATTGCTAAAAACCTTTTCAAGAAGTTCTTAAATTGTAAATAGATACAAGATTATGCTCAACAATTGCTGCTACTAAATTAGAGATGCAACATACAAATACCTGGTATTCAGCCTACACTGCTCAACACAGAATATTCATTTCGGACGAATAATGGAAACAAAATCACATTTTTAATAATTTCAATTGACATATTTTAAATAACACAACTTAGTAATGCATCACTTCTAATGTGTTATGCATTAGGTAAACTTAAACAATTCTTAAATTTATAATATTTTATTTAAAAGATTGTCAGAAATAAATTTTTATTTACATAAAATTCTGTTAGTTAATTTTAATAATAAATATAAATTGATCAATTATTTTTAGACAAAAAAAAATTTATCATTTAATATCCATAAGAATGTGCATACGATGTTTGTATAAGTAGAAATATTTTCTTAGAACACTACATTTGGAATTTAAACTTACTGAAACTTGGAAAACTTTTTTTTTCCCGGAAGGGCTTATACGATTAACAAAACAATAAATTAAGATAAACAAATTCTTGAAGGGTCCGATTAAAAGATGAATTATTTTGTGAAGGGTCCGTTAACGGACCCAAATGTCTTCTAAACAGACCTCTGGATAACGTCATAGGTCACATAGGTGGGTGTGGAAGCAAGTACCCAATTCTGAATATTCGAAAGACAGTTTTAAAACTTTGAACTTAATAATTTTACATTAAAACTGCAATTGAAATTACATATTTATTTTTTAAATGCGGTCGCTTAACCCAAGGTGATGAAGGTGTTTTATTTTGCACACTGTAGTGAAAGATTGCAAGCGCAAGAAAGAGAGAACGGCAGTCAAAAAAAAAAAAAAAAAACCCCACTGCACGAGTTTTGAAATGGCCAGAAGCAAAAATGGAAGTGAAGTCGGCCGGTTTTCGTGATGGTTAAATTAACAACGATGGAGAACAGACGCTGTCTGAAAAATAATTAATGGCAAATCATCGCGGTGACTCACCTTACTGTGAACAACCATTCACACATTGGAAAAAAATATCCAATAGATTTTACAAGATATAAATTTCATAATAACAGTAGATATTCTACACACAGGGAATTTTAAAGTCATCAAAATGCAATGACTTTATAACGCTAATAAACTCTGCAATTTTTACATTTAAAATTGATAATAAATGAACTGTTTTTAATAGAGTCACTGGCCAAATTATTAGACGTACCATAAGATTCTATTTAAAATCTATATTATATAAAACGCTAATACGTATGTATCAATAAAACCGATGATATTTCTTTTCTCGCGTTGGCAACAGTTTTCATTTTTAATTGATAGGCTTCGTTGCGCAAGAGCACGTAGTGAGCATCATATGGCTAATCGGGTGAATTCTCACCGAATTATCAAAAAAATTCTCACAAAATTATGTTCATCGAAGCCGATGCTTTACATCCGGCGTTCAGTACTATTTCATACTGCTTTACAACACATGGTTTTAGCCCTATGTTGGGCTAAACAAAGCTTACAACAGTTACTTTTCTCAAGAACTGAAATTTAGAATAGTGTGATTAAGAAAAATATGAGAACTGTTTTCAATTTCAAATTAATATTGAAATGCACAGGTTTAGAATTTTCTACATTGAAAAGTTTTCGGAACTTCAGTGTTCAAAAAAGTATACAAAAGCTAAACGTTAAGAACGTATCCAATGAGCGAGTAAAGCGAGCATCGGATTGCGAAGCAATCCGAAATGAACTGCAAAAGCAGTTTCGGGGGTTGGCGAGCGGCCAGCGAGCAGGGGGCGAAGCCTCCTAGTTTTAATTATAAGGTGATACTATACAGCTTAATTGCTTTTACGCGACTGAAACCGGTTTGCACTTGTTTAAGTTCGTGCATCCATTGGTTAAATGAGACGATATGCAATATAAATTCTACGATTGGATAAATTAAGACGATATATAATATAAATATAGATTATTTATTATATCCGGTATTACATTAGTATATTATAATAATTAGATCAAATTATTAGACGCACTGTAGTGTTTTAATAATGACATGATTTGCACGAGTTTATAGGCAATAATTTATATTTAAACATACATGTAATGGGTATTTATTGCGGAGATTTTTTTTATATACCAGGGGTCTGTTTAGAAGAAATTTGGGTCCGTTAACGGACCCTTCACAAAATATCTTTTCATAAAAACGGACCCTTCACAAAATATTTTAACTTAAAAACGGACCCTTCACAAAATGATTTTTCTTTTAATCGGACCCTTCACAAATTTGTTTATCTTCATTATTATTTTGTTAATCGAATAAACCCTTTCCAGGGCAGAAAACAAGAAAGATGGATGTAAACGAATTAAGTTTTGTCTTTGGCAGACGATTCTTCCATTATTCGTCCGAAATGAATATTCTGTGTTCAGCAGTATAGGCTAAATACCAAATATTTGTATGTTGCATCTCTAATTTAGAAGCAGCAATTGCTGTTTATTTTTGAAAATTTAATTTTTTTATTATAATTTTACAGTTCCAAGCATAATCTTGTATGTCTTTACAATTTAAAAACTCTTTGAAAAAAAAATTTTTTTTGCAATAACCAGACCCTATTTGCACACATTCATAAAAGCGGACTCTGGTTGAAAGAATGTGAGTCATTTTTTCACAATTTCACGAAAAACGGACCTTTCACAAAATGACTGGACAGACCCCTGTATACATACTTCCTATTTGTATTTATTTTTAACGTATCGCGTTACAATGTTAACCAATTGATACACGTATGTAAACAAGTGCAAACCGGTTTCTGTCACGTAAAAACACTAAAGCTGTATAGTTTCACCTGATAATTAAGATTTTACATAGAATCTTATGGTGCATCTAATACGTAATTTGGCTAAGGACTGCACGTTTACACATAATTTTAAATTAGTAATAGAAATTTAATTCAGTAAAGATGGATAAATAATTCGAATTTAATTCATTAAAACTACAGTTCATTTAAGAACTTCCTTCTGAATAAAAATAAACTAAAAATAACTACACAAATTATAGTAATAAGTTAAAAAAGCTTTTATCTGATTACTATAAATGAGGCTCGCTTCATTATGTATTAGCAGTTATTTAAACATTCAAGCAAGCAATAAAATGTGGAGAAATTATAATTGAAAAAAGGGATTCTTTCAGGAAACTGACTCAATTTTAAGACATTTTTAAAAAATGTACAAAAATCAGGAGAATCTAAACAAGTAATCCGGGAGAAACTGGCAAAATCCAATAGACTAATTGAAAATCCAGTAGAGTTGGCAACTATGCTCACAAAATTTAAACTGTAAGAATCTTCCTTAGCTGCTTTGCAAAGGCTCTCTGTCGTCATGAAATATCACTTTACATGGGGCGTAACCAAATCTTTCAACAAAAAATAACCTTTTAAGTACTTTTTAAGCACTATATACATTAACAAAATGCGAAATAATTTTCAAAGCTTTACATGTTCATGATAAAATAATTAGTTTTTGACAAAGAACTATTTTTCTTGATTATATTAGCCATTATTAAATGCTCGAAGGATTTTTCGGATCGATATCAGAGGGTGGAAAATGAAGCCTGAAATGGAGACTCATGTGCAGCAGAGTTGCACATTTGAAGGCAATAACCTCACCGAACCCATCTCAGTAGACATATATACAGACTCGCCAGTATTTCATCAAACCTGTAAAATGATTGGCACTTTCATAAGCTATGGATCGATGGTACGCCGAAATGAATTGTGAAAACGTTGAATAGAACAATGTGTGAAAAGCACGCTTTTGCATAATACGTGGCGAAAATCGATATGGTAACGAAAAAAAAAAATCTCATTTCCGGAAAGGGAAAATTAAGCCCTTTTTAAAAACACCCCATGAAAAAAGCACCTTTAAGGGCTTTTAAATAACGAAAATCGAAAATAAGCACCTTTAAGCACTTTTTAAAAACGCTAAGCACCATGTTAAAAGAAACTGGCAGAAAGATATTAGTGCTAGATAGTTTTATCGCTGATAGCTCGAAAAAATTCTGCTACCGGGATTTAAACATCGATTGAGCTGAAACCAATTGAAAGCGAAATATATACAGGGTAAAAAATTATAAAAAAAATGAAGTAGTTCAAACTCCGTTGGTGGGCAAACAAATAAATAAATATGTTCACATTGAGCAGGCGCATTTGAAAGATTCGTGAATTTTCCCACAGTTCATTTTACTTTTATTGGAAACGAAATTCAATCAGGTGACCAGCATATTACATAAACGGAGAAAATTATATTCTCTTAACTAATTACAAAGAACTTGGGTACTTCCAAAACGCGAAAAAATAATTCTAAATCCGAAAATATGTTATTAAAAAGAGAAAACGCCTATCTTTGATTGGACTTAAAATTTACACGAAAGCGGATATAGTGACGTCACTTAATTATTTTTATAGAAAGAGAGAAAATTGGGATAAAATCTAATCTAATTTTCATTTGAGCAACCAAGGTTGTGGAAAATTTATAATGTCATAAAATCATTTCGATGCAAAATAACGTGGAACGGAAATTCTAAAACTTATTATTTTTTTCATGATCGCAAAGAGAACTTAAAAGAAAAGAAAAACGACAAACGAATAAGGAAATGTGTCGTAGTGGCCAATTGGGTACTTGTGCTCTTCAAGAAGAAGACTATGCATACCCATACATGTGACCTATGACGGTTAATCGTTTATGTGCACAATGAAGTCGAGCTAAGTTTCTCCACATGAGTTAGAATGTTAATTAATGTAAAGTTCATTGCGAAGATCATCATTTTCTTGAGTTTCGCGAATTTCACCTAATTGCTAAAGATGTAAAAAATAGGTTCCATTATTCATATCAATATTATTATTACTGTTGTTAGGAATATTCCGTGACATCGTGACCAGGGTTGCAAAAAACCCAACTACCCAGTAAAACCCAGGCGGGTTTCACTGGGTAAAACCCACTCTGAAAAACCCAGTAAAACCCACCCTAAAGTGGGTTTTACTGGGTTTCTCTAAAATTGATTTTTTTCTCTCTGTTATATTAAAGAGCTATTCTATTAAAATATATATGTAGTTTAGCCTAAACAAATGAGCCTATGGAGAAAATACTGTGTATGGAGACTGGAGAATCACCTTGCTGGCTATATTTGTCTGCATGGCTATTGATTAAACAGTGTCTTTGATTAGCTTTCCATGCAAAAAAAAAAAAAAATATTTCCTCAAATATTTAAAGATTAAAATATAAATAAAAAGTAATCCTGTGTTAAAATAAGTTCCAAATGTGTGATGTATGTGAGTACATATAACTATTTTTTATCGAGATGTTAGAAGAAACTTTTTTCAGACTTTTGCACTAATTTATTTGTATAAATTACACTTTAATTACCTATATGTTAAGTCAATTCATAAAATTAAACTTAAATATTAATATATTGAAATAAGCTTTTCTAAAAGAGGTACTTATCCCTGCCCTCTCATTTGAAAAAAACCAGAATAAAACATGAAAAACCCAGAAAAGCCCAATAAAACCCAGAAAAGCCCAATAGAACCCAGAAAAAACCCACCCGGGTTGGGCTTTTTTGCAACCCTTCGTGACAGAGTCAAAGTTTGAGTTGCAAAGTTTTGTTTATTTCTTGTCATAATCTTACATTCTCAATAGTAAGGGACCCGTAGAATAACTTTACTTTTAAATTTTTCACTTTTTTTAGACATTCTATTGTTGCATGATCAGTATGTACGATGCACCTGAAACATTCAGCTGTTTTAAAAATGGCGACCCCTTTGACTGGAACCAACAAAAATATGACATTAAGGATCGACTGATCATTAAAAACAATTTTTTTTTTTAAATTTACAAAAATTTTATACAGTTTCTGACCAAATTATTAGACGCACTATAAAATTCTATGTAAAAACTTTATTATCAGGCGATTAAAAAAATTATCAGGTGATGCTATACAGCTTTATTGTATTTATGTGACTGAAACCGGTTTGCATTTGTTTACGTTCGTGTATCAATTGGTTAAGATTGTAATGCAATACGATGAAAATAAATACAAATAGGAAGTATAGTTTGGCTAAAATAAGAACTCCCCCAGACATTCGCCTGGACCTGTGGCGGTGACTATGGTAACGAGATATGACTATTTCAATTGGGGGTGCGGGGTCACTGTTTTGGAGTGGTTTCGGTTCGAGTCGGCGAGAGAAAGGGAATCTCTAGTTTTAGAGTGTTCTAGAGTAAAGCTACCCTCCCTAAAATGCGTCATTCTTGTTTCCATAGCACCTGACGGCCTCAGACTTTGTGGTGGGAGGAGTTCTTAGCTTAGACAAACTATGTATGAAAAATCTCCTGAATAACAACCCATGACATGTATGTTTAAATATAAAAGTATTGCATACAAACTCGTGCAAAACATGTCATTATTAAAACACTGCAGTGCGTTTAATAATTTGGCCTAATTATTATATGACATACTAATATAATTCTATATTTATATAATATATCGTCTAATTTATCCTATCGTCAAATTTATATTATATATCGTCTAATAGAACCCATTGATACACGAGCATAAACAAGTGCAAACCTGTTTCGGTCGCGTAAAAACAATCATGCTGTATAGAGTATCACCTGATAATTAAGATTTTACATAGAGTGCGTCTGATAATATGACCAGCGACAGTATGAGTGAGCATATAGGAAACCAGAGAGTAAAATGCTCATTTGGATTCTGGCAAAGCTGCCCCAAAATTCACGGTATGAAGAAACAATAACTGAATTTTACAGCACTGCCGAACGAGAACCGAAGAAGTAACCTGAAAAGGGTCAAGAAATACGGAACATATAAACACCCGCATAGGAGAGAGATAGTTGAAGATAACAACAAAATCGGGGCACAAAATAATAAGTTTTTCAACTCAAATCTGGCCCCATCTGAGAGGAGGTTGGAATAAAGAAATTATCATTTTGATAGATCAAAAGAATTTCCTTTTCATCAGCCCCCCTTTCATCACTCTTATAAGGGTCTGTGATAAGAGGATAAGAAAACCCAGGCCAGGCTCAAACGTGATTATTACAGGTGACTCCATAACATTAGCTTATTTTTTGTTAAAAGAGTTGATATATTGTGAATTTTGCCGCTTACAACAGGTTACGTTCTATGATGAAGTAATATTTACAATTAAACTACGGTACCATCCCAATGACATGACAACACCCACGTGACCAGGTGTATATCGGAAAATCAAAAATCGTCGGGTAATCGGGTCACCTCTTCGAGGCGATATATTAAGTATATAAACATTATACTATGAGTAAAATTACTTAAGAATAATTAGCGATTAAAATAAACGGGGTTGCCACACAAATCAGGAGAAGAAAAAAAAAATTTCTGTGTTTTTTCCTACATATTATACACAAAATATTATGAGGAAAAAACACAATCAGTGCGCTCTTGTATGAGCTGTCAGGGTGCGTAGCCAGATTTTTCAACAAAAAAATAAGCACCTTTTAAGTACTTTTTAAGCACTCAAGAATTATTTTCAATTAGTTTCTAAAAAAAAAAAAATCATAATTAGGATCTGTTCAGTAATAAAAATTAGTTTTTTCGTTTAAAGTTCTTAATTTATAAACATAAAATCAATAAAATTCGAAAACATTTTCAAAAACTTTACATAATTATGATAAAATAACTAGTTTCTGATAAATATAGCAGAGAAAATTGTGAAAATCATGCATTTTTTTTTGTAATTTAGAACAACAACGGCAAAGAAAGAAATCTCTTTTTGAAAGATAAAAAATTAAGCACTTTTTACAAAGCCTGATTGAAAAAAGCACTTTTAAGGGCTTTTAAAAAAACGTAAATCGAAAAGAAGCACCTTTAAGCACTTTTCAAAAACGCTACGCACCATGACCATTTTAAGGCCTTTTAAAAAACGAAAAGAAGCACCTTTATGCACTTCTTAAAAACGCTACGCACCATGTAAAAATGTAGTGGCATCCAAAAAAGCAGCAGCAATTGTTTAGAATCTTTTGTAGTAATGATGGAACTTGTGTCGGGATGCTTTAATTGAGATTAGAAAGTTTGTCGTATAACCGAAAAGTCAAATGATTGAACGTCGGATTATCGGGGTTTCACTATAGTCAGACCTCAGTCACTACTTATCAGGCGAAATTCGGAAATGTAAAATAAGTAACTGATTTTAGAAATGTAAAATTTACGAAACGCATCCCTCCCCCCTTTAACACTGACGCTTAATTTGAAAATGAATTTAAAATGAATAAATAAACAAAAGAAACGTAAACACAAAAATTTAAACCAATTTTTTTTCACCTTTGAAGATAAATGAATTTTCTCAAATAGAGTCTCAAATAATAATTAATGTATTAAATTAAGAACAATTAAATAATTATTTATAAATGAATTTTTTAAAACCTTCCTTCAACGTTAATTGAGAAGAAAGCGCTTTAGATTTGTTTAGGATTGGAAATATTATAAAATGCAAATACTTAAACAGCAAAAAATTTAATTGACTTGAAAACGATTTTTCAGAAATTTATACATGATACTGTAAACAACCGAAATGGGTGGTTGTTGACTTCCAACGATGAATGTTGAAACTCACATAAACGCCACTTTGGTAATTGTTCGAAATATATACTAGGTCTAGCTAAGTGCCACTTCCCGGTATGCAATCAATGAACCTACTCCAATGTTTCTTTTTAAGGTCAAGTGACCAGTATGCATTTAACCGGTACTACCTGAACACTGATGTTTCTCCTAATCTATCCTCAGCAGATATTAAAATATCGAATAAATATAATAATATCAATGAATAAATTAATATTAAATGGGATATAAGGGAGCGTAGCCAAATCTTTCAACAAAAAATAAACACCTTATAAGAAATTTTTAAGCACTCAAAAATATTTTCAACCACTATATACATTAACAAAATGCAAAATAATTTTCAAAGACTTTACATGATCACGATAAAATAACTAGTTTTTAACAAGGAACTCTTTTCCTGATTATATTAGCCATTAAAAATGATCGAGAGATTTTTCGGTTCGATTTCAGAGGGGGGGAAATGCAGCTTGAAATTAAGAAATATCTTGCAAAATGCAGCAGAGTTGCACACGAGAGTGCCATAATCTCACCGAAACCCAGCTCACATGCGGAATCGCAAGTTTTTCCTCAAACCTGTAAAATGGATTGTAGTTGAATGAATTGTGTTGTTGTAGTTCATTTACGTCGCACTAGAGCTGCACAATGGGCTATTGGCGACGGTCTGGGAAACATCCCTGAGGATGATCCGAAGACATGCCATCACAATTTAGATCCTCTGCAGAGGGGATGGCACCCCCGCTTCGGTAGCCCGACGACCTGCACGCGAAGTCGAGCACTTTACGGTAGAACAGTTTAACGAGGACCAATACCGCACACCCTCGGTCCCTACGCAGGCTGATCCAAGTGGTCACCCACCCGCACACTGACCGTAGCCAGTGATGCTTGACCTCGGTGATCTGCTGGGAACCGTGTCTTAACGATCAGTCCACTGCGGGACTGAATGAATGTGAAATGTGTGAAAAGCACGCTTTACCATAATGCGTGGCAAAAATTGACATGGTAAAGAGGGGAAAAAAATCTCATTTTCGAAAAGGGAAAATTAAGCACTTTCTAAAAACACCCAATGAAAAAAAAAGCAACTTTAAGGGCTTTTAAAAAACGAAAATCAAAAATAGCACCTTTAAGCACTTTTTAAAAACGCTACGCACCATGGATGTAACAAATATTTCGGACAGTCACCAAAGCGACTGTGTGATTGTTGACATTCACCGATGAAAGTCGACATTCTCTTTATTTCATTCATTCACTGTAACAACTACATATCTCTCTCATTGTGTAAATAACGCCATTTGATGATTTGAGCAAATGAGTCTTAGACTACGTTTAACAGCCAGTTTTAAGCCATTGTGTCCTTGCCTGTTTTGAGTCAGTCATCTCGTTTTGCAAGCTCTCTATACTCACACACAGGAATTAAGAGTTGCTCAACGTCATTATTTTCATACGGAGCATAGTCAGAAAATTCATTAGGGAAAATAATTAATGATCTTCGGCACAAAAAAAAGAGAAAAAAGGTGTGAAATTCCTGTAATTAGGTATAATCAAATCACCATTTAACGATCGAAAGTACAACACACACGAAAATGATTCAACAAGCGGCGTTCGTCGCACGAAACGCCTAGTAGCCATCTTAATTCTATTCATTTGTGAATTATTAGTTTCATTTTTACCTTAATTAAGTGTTAAGTTGTTTTGCTACAACTCAAGACCTCCAGAGTTAAAGAAAAATACTAACATTTAATTAAAAATGTGAAAAATACGTTTTTCAGGTGAGCTCAAACGGAGAATATAATTTTTTTTTCCCCACACCTCAAGCGAAAAACGTAAGAAGCAGCACACCACTTGCAAAATACACGGCGAAAATTTTTGGTGGTGTTAAAATTTACTATGAAAGTGATGATTCTCATGTTCATTGAGACAAAAATAGAGAGTATCAGTCAAAATTCATAAAATATATATATATATTAAAAGCGAAAAAGATATATATAAATGAAAAAATGTCCAAAAAATAAAACATGAATGCCCAATAAAAAAATTGCAATAATTATCGACATTCAAGCCCTGATGATAATCGACCTTTATGATTAACATACACATACATCAAACACGAACGAAAAGTACTAATAGTTTTAACACCCTATTTTTTACAAAAAAAATAATAAAAAGAAATAGGTTTAAGCAAGTCATCAACGTTTCAATTCCCTTTGAATGTTAGTGATCGAGCAATTAAGCGTGTAATCTAATAACATCGCCAAGACAAATAAAAGCGAAGTAATAGCGCATTTAAAAACAGCGTTACAATAGCTGGCAAACGTAGGTTAGAGTGTAAAGTTCAATGCAAGGCTTAACCTCACGAAACAGTTGAATTTTATCTTGAAAACATTCCATTTACCAGAGGCACGATTGGAATACGGCGAAACGTGGATTGCAAACGATTCGGAAGGTTTCTGAAAAGGTTACGGTTAAAAGTCATTCTTAATATGCTCATTCAAATTTAAAAACAACCGTCAATGAGTTTGTTTTACTTATCTACTTATTCGAAAAGAAACAATAGAAAGACCTCGCCTGGTTTTGCTTACCAATTCCGAAGGCCGTTTGTTTAGCAAACAAAGCTCTTTATCGAGGAAAACGATCGTTTCTTTCATTAGCCCAGCTATTCTATAATTCGCATATTTAATTAGAATTAATAATCTAGTCAATAAAATAGTGAGTTCTCTTAAAACTCTGAAAGGAAAATTAATTTTAATAAACTCTTTGTGAAATTTATGTTTCCAACTTTTAAGCAAACGATTATAATTTCAATTATAATAGCTAACTGATAATAGCTGATTTCAATTATAATAGCTAATTTCATAAGTCAGGAAATTATTATTAAAGTTATCGTTTGATTTTGTTCATTGTTTATTCATAAATAATAATAGAGTGCTTGTTTAATTAAAGTCATCTTCAATATCATATCGAAGTTTCAATAATACGGAAATAAATGTTTTTCTTTTTCAGGTAGTAGCAAATTCTGGAATAATCATGTTTTTTTTTTCTCCTAATATTAAAAGTGGGCACAGAAAACAGAGCTGTTTCTAAACAAGGCGAGGCAAATCATTTTTCGGGGCCATATTACTCTTTGGCCCTAGAAAGACGGACGCCCAGATGTTTGCCTTAAAGCATACATTATTCGAATAAATATGATATTTCTTTCCTTCTTTATTTTCATTTCTAAAAACTTAACACTTTTTCTCTATTTTTTTTCGTTGCTATAATCAACATAAAATAGTGCGTAAAACTAGATATATGTACATAAAATTAGAGCCCTTGGAAATTAGAAATCTAGTACTAAAGGTCCCACGCTCAAATGTAATATATATAATTCTCTTACGTGGCTCCCAAATTTTGGCTGTATTTCTTTTCCGCCGGTGGCAACGTTTGCTTTGCTTTGTTTACGTTACTATTTCTCTACACGGCGAATCGACCCATGATTGCCGCTAAAAATGCCACATGCCAAATCTAGCTGAGGTGCCTCAACATATAGCGCTTTTAAAAAAGGGTAACTGAAATAACCAGAGAGCATCAGCTGCGGAAATCTCATACTATTAAGCTAGGCAGAAGTGAGAAGTCTTTGTCGATAGATCTCTATTTTAGTATTTTGTCGAAAGCGCTTTTTTTTCACGAATTTATATATGACGAATTTTTATTTACATCACGAATTATACTATAGCACATTTCTAATAGGTTTAACGAATTACATGTCATTTATTTGAATTCAAATTTATTTTAATGACTTAGTATTTACTAAAAAGATGTAATTTTTTTAAAAAAGAAAAGTTTTTATATGGATTTGAATGATTGTTTTGAATGGATTTGAATGATTGTCTTAGAATTTTGTGCATTTGCAATGTACCTAAGTTAGTAGCGAGCGAAGCGAGCTTGGTTTGCAGAGCAAACCAAGCTCGTGAATGTGAATGCTGAATGTGAAGTATGTGAATGCTCGCCAACCCCCAAAAATTGCGTAGCAATTTTCGGGGGTTGGCGAGCATTAGCGAGCAGGGGGCGCAGCCCACTAGTAATTACCTAAAATTGTTAAAATAATTTTTTTCAACTTTATAATTTTGATTTATAAAGTTGTTTTTTTTTCCCAGCCTGTTTTATTTGAGAAATATAGAGATTTCTTTTCCATTTCTTCCATATGATGAAAATCGAATTTTCAAAAGAAATAATTTTCCAAAAAGAAATTTTTATAACCCTTAAAAAAAAGTGTTCTTAAGTGTTAAGCTTACCTAGAACCCTTAAGTGTTCTAGGTAAGAGTAGCCAATGGTTTAAAACCCCGTCATACCCACCCTCATGACGACTCTGACAGGAAAACGCTATCTCCATTCGAAATAGGCTTAATTTGGCTCCTATATTTTATTGCACTGATTGTGTCTGTAGAATAATTTGTAACTCAAAAGATGTTTTGATATGATTCATGTCACTTCATTTCAAAACAATTAATTTAAAACGCACTATTATTTAAAAGAAACAAATTTTTTTCAAAATCATTTTCCAATTTCAAATCTAAAATTTCGTTCCTGAATTAAAATTGAAGTAAAGCCTATTATGTTGAAGTAAAACATACTATAAATCTCAAAGATATTATTTCATGCTTCTGTCGAAATCGTATACGTAAAATTATCAAGTTTTACAGAAAACATTTATTGGTTTTAAAAGTAGTAGTAGTAGTTAAAATCATGCCAAGATTAAGAATGACTTATAATGAAACTCACAAGAGTTCATTATGACGAAAAGAGGCCTCAAAAAATCTTAAATTACGTTGGTGTAAGTCAGGTAAATCAAAATTAAATTCCTAACAAAAATTTGCTGCAGTAGTATGTAATTATTTTTCATAAAAACGATTAAAAAGTTTGACGGAAGCATTTGAATTTTGACACTTCTGGAGTTGGTTGTTCGAAACAGCATATTAAACGACAGGTGACTGATTAATCTAGACAAAAAATAAACTAACTAAACTAGTTAAAGCTGCTAAAACAATCATCAACATAAAGTGATACCTTCATTTGCATTCATTTTCACATGATTTGCAAACAGGTTTACTAAAACAAAACTGTACCTTGAGTCCAGGTAGTAGACAGATGGACATGATTTAGACGTCCAATGACAGACAGATTTCTAAATACTATTTCTCAAATCCTACTATTAATTCACACTCTCCCTGTAACTTGTTCACATTTTCAATCATTAATAAAATACTTTTTATTCATACACTCAAGTACAAATACATTTTTTTAAACTTGTAGTGGATGATGATAATACAGTTTTTTCAAATATTAATTCATTCATTAAATGTAATTAATAAATTTCAGTTTTATATGGGATAAATTTTTTTTAATTATTTAATAAAAAGTACTCCGTAATAACAAAAATAAAAATTTCCTTTGTTAATTGACCTTCAAACATTTTTTAAATATATTACTTGTTATTTTACAAGTTACTTTTAAAAATCTATATTATATAAAACGCTAATACGTACGTATGTATGTATCAATAAAACCGATGATATTTCTTTTCTCGCGCTGGCAACAGTTTTCATTTTTAACTGATTGGATTCGGCGCGCAAGAGCACGTAGTGAGCAACCAGATAACAATAACCAGAGTGAGCATTATCAGGTTGTTCAATTCAGATTCATGCACTAAAAACACGACAATATTTAATTTAAACTCAATTAGGAATTGAAGTGAGAATGCTTTAAAAGGCCGCTGTTGAATTGATATTTTTCTACTGGGAGCTACCTTAACGTCTAAAAAACGTTTAAGTGTTTGCATTGAATTTTTTTTTATATTTCGCGTTTATTTATGCATTGAATTATCACGCTTTAAAATGCAGAATATTAGTGAAGCAATATTTGATAATTTATTTTGCTAATATGTTTCTTATTTAGCTAATGTTTTGATTTTTTCACCATGTACAATCTAAATAGCTAATATACTTTTTTTAAAAGCCAATAAGAACATTGATAGAATTCTTCTACATAAGTACAATACTATGTCTTTGATGATAAAATACTATGTCTTTGATGATAATATATTATGTCTTTGTGCTAGAACATTGTGTTCATTGGCGAGCGAGCGCCGCGAGCCATGGTTCACGGCGTGAACCACATAGGATTGCGTAGCAATTCTCGTGGGTTGGCGAGCGTTAGCGAGCAGGGGGCGGAGCCTCCTAGTAAATAAATAAAACATCACATTTTTTTCCACCTATTCTCAGATCTGCTATTGTTTAATAGATTATGTATTTGTTTAATGAAACTGTTTATTAATTAAAAAAAAAATTATTCAGAGTGTTTGCTTTAACAAGAACCCTTCGTGCCTGGAGTAACAGGCTGATACGATGTTGACTGCACAAGCATTACAGTTAAATAAGACAACACTTACTATAAGACGTATAGGTATAATTATCAAGAGTATAAATTAAGAAAACACTGGTCCTAAGAGCCAATAAGATATTACTAATATGTACATATTCTCGCAGATTCGCTATTAGATATTTTTAAAGGAAAAAAAAAGGTTCCTAAAGTGTATTTAAATTATAAATTATAATACAGAGAGCTCGAGTGGTGGTAGTGCAGGGGTAAGAGCGTTCGCCTTTCAATGAGGTGAACAGGGTTCGAATCCCAGGTTTTTCGATATGATATCTCGCGCCGACCACAGAGCTGACGTAAAATATCCTCAGTGGTAGACGGATCACGGGTTTGAGTCTCCTTGCCGTCAGGCTAACCGTGTTAGGTGTCCGTGGTTTTTCCTCTCCACGTAACGCAAATGCGGGTTAGTCTCATCAAAAAGTCCTCCACGAAGGCAAATTTCTCCCAATACTTGATCCAGGAGTTTCCTTGCCTTCTGGATTGGGTACAAAATGAAAAAGCTACGGAGTTGAACATTAGTAGTCGTACACTCAAAAATTGGGTCGGCTGTTCAACGACGGTTATAAAATATAAAATAAAATAAAGTGGACCCTTGAATTAAAATATCGTAAGCTAAACGAAAGAACATCAACAGGCGCGTTTATATCGATATAATTTAATCGATCTAAAAACATACATTGATTCTGTCAGCTATTAGTTAAAATTTGAATAAAAGATACGAAACAACAATTATTGAATAGTTATTTCATGTCATATTTTGATACGTGCGTTAGCAGTATTTTTTCCCTTTACCATCTTAAAAATTTTTTAAGCTACCTGATAATGAGAAGTTAAATACCCACGAGAGTTCCCTTGTCTTCTGGATCGGGTTCAAAATTTAAAGGCTACGGGACTGAACATTGATAGTCGTAAAATATAAATCGGATCGGCTGTCCAACGAAGGCTATAAAATAAAATCCTAGAGAGGCCACAGTGGGCCTATAGGGCAAGCAAAAATGATCCTAAGGATGAGCCCTACAAGTTCCAAACCGCTGTACTGAATCATCCTGCATTTAGGGATAGAAAGACATCGTTAAAGGAATAATGAAGCAATGTTTTCAAACTTTCAATTAATGTTTCTAACTTTTTTATATAAGATAATCTAAAATATATATTCTTTCAACTTGTTTTGAGGGGGAAAAAACATTTCTAATTTGTCTTCAAATTAAATTTTTTAAATCAAAAATGAATATTTTACTTTTATTTTGTTTAAAAAAAAAGCAATTATGTGTTTCAATTAAGTTTCTAAAAGAAAACTTTTAAAAAAAGGAAAGAAAAGAAGAAAAAAGAAAGAAACTAAATCTTATATAGCATTCCAGATAATATAAAATATATATTCTTTTAACTTATTTTGAAGGAGAAAAAAATATTTTTAATTTGTTTCAAATTAAATTTTTTAAATCAAAATTGAATATATTACTCTCATTTCGGTAAAAAAAAAGAAGCAATTATGTGTTTCAATTAAGTTTCTAAAAGATAAATTTAAAAAAAAAAAGAAAAGAGACGAAAAAAAGAAAGAAACTAAATCTTATATCAAATTCTAGATAATATAAAATATATATTCATTTAACTTATTTTGAAGGAGAAAAAAAACATTTTTAATTTGTCTTTAAATTAAATTTTTTAAATCAAAATTGCATGTTCTACTTTTTTTTTATTTTAAAAAAAAGCAACTACATGTTTCGATTAAGTTTCTAAAAGATAAATTTAAAAAAAAGGAAAGGAAGAAAATCTTATATCACTTTTTAAATCTTACATCACGTTCTAGATTAATCTAAAATATATATTCTTTTAACTTATTTTGAGGGGGTAAAAACATTTTTCATTTGTCTTCTAATTCAATTTTTTAAATCAAAATTGAATATTCTACTTTTAATTTTTAGGAGAGAAAAAAAGCAATTATGTGTTTCTATAAAGTTTCTAAAAGACAAATTTAAAAAAATAAAATAAAAGAAAGAAACAGAATCTTATATCACCAGGGCTCTGTCCAGACATTTTGTGAAAGGTCCGTTTTCGTAAAATTGTGAAAAAATTACTCGTAATTTGTGAATATAAGATAATCGTTAAGTCACATTCTTGCAACCAGGGTCCGTTTTTGTGAATTTGTGCAAATAGGGTCCGTTATTGCAAAAAAACTTTTTCAATGAGTTTTTAAATTGTTAAGACATACAAGAATATGCTCAACACTGTAAAATTATAATTAAAAAAATTAAATTTTAAAAAAATAAACAGCAACTGCAGCTACTAAATTAGCGATGCAACATATAAATATTTGGTATTTAACCTATACTGCTGAACGCAGAATATTCATTTCGAACGAATAAAGGAAGAAGCGTCTGCCGAAGACAAAATTTAGTTCGTTTACATCTGTCTTTCTCCCCCCCCCCTCCTTCCTGGGAAGGGTTTATTCGATTAACAAAACAATAATAACCAACTTTATTAACATTGCTTACAATTCACAATTGATCGCATCTTTTAATAATCATTTTCGAGTGGAGAAATATCCAGATCTATAACATTTACAATGGGATTATGATAACTAAAGTAAGATACGAAATGTTTGATTTTTTCAATATTTCTTGCAAAAACTGCATCAATGGTAGTTACCCCTTTGGTTGTTGGATCATTCCTACCATTTATCATTTCCAATCCAAATTTGTCTTTAAGAAAGGCTAATAATGTTTCAGGTAACGAGAAATTCACATTAAAATCTCCTGCAAGGATCACAGGCCGCTCACAATAATCAATTTCTTCACCAGTAACGTCTGCCAGAGCTTGTGAACCTGCAGTGGAAACGCAACAGTGCTTTCATACCCCCACCATGGTAGTATTAAACGTATAACGCAACCTTGTTGGAAGTCGCATTAGAAGTTTCACTTCAAAGATAAACAAATTTGTGAAGGGTCCGATTGAAAGATAAATTATTTTGTGAAGGGTCCGTTTTTTAAGTTAAAATATTTTATGAAAAGATATTTTGCGAAGGGTCCGTTAACGGACCGAACTTTCTTCTAAACAGACCCCTGATCACTTTCTAGATAAAATAAAAATACGATTTTTCTACCATTTGAAAAAAAAAATTCTAATTTTTGTATTCCAAACTATTTAATTGCAATACTTAAAGAACAATTAACTGAACCCCTAAAAATACGCTAAATGTCTGGAACTAAACTAAAAGGCATTTGATGTTCAAAAATCATTCATGAGCAGATTCCAATTATACATTACACGGCGATACAGAAACAATGGGAGAATAAAAAAGATACTTCCTTTGTTACATCACTACTAGCGCCTTCGAATATCAAGTGGGACACCCATTTCCGGTCAATTCTTAATTATTTCAGCGTGCCTGCAATTTCCTGGGAGGAGGGTTGGAGCAAGTATGGAATCTAATTCCATTTACAGAAAACAAAATAAATAGGAAGGCATAATATTTTTTGTGGAAATAAACTTCGCAATGTAGGGTATTTATACTTTTAATTCACCTTGCTTGATACTTGGTCATAAAACAAAAGAAATTCAGAATTTTTTTAAAGGAAACAGCTCAATGTATATAGTTTAAGTTAGTGTTTCCCAAAGTGTGGTAAGCGTACCCCCAGGGGTAAGGGAACAGTTTTAGCGGGGGTAAGCGTTCTTATACGAAATATCTTGCATCAAACGAAAATTTTTATTTAAAAACTTTTTATTTAAAAACAAAGCTAGCTATGAAATTTGCGATTACGTATTTTTCTTTTGGCTTCTTTTTGCAGGGTTAACAGTTAATAATTAGTGGTGTCAACAGCTAGTTGTGACTTTTAACTTTTGTGCATTTTTTATAGTAAAAAATACATTAATTTTTTTATTAGTGGTGCACAGCGTTACGAAAAATTTGGAAAGGGTACACAAAAGTCATAGGTATCGGAAACACTGGTTTAAGTCAATGTTAAGCTTATAATTTTTCAGTCATACTTTTTCTCCATAAAGAATAAATTTCCCACAAAGTTTACTTAAAACGACGATTTTAAAGGACCTAGCTTAGAGTTGTCTTCCATAGTACTTTTTACAATGTACTCGGGATTCATAAGTAGATTTGCCCAGTCGTCCATCCGCCTATATCATTATTTTATAACCGTCGTTGAACAGCCGATCCAATTGAGCATTTACGACTACCAATGTTCAACTCCGCAGTCTTGTAATTTTGAACCCAATCCAGAAGACAAGGGAACTCCTGGATCAAGTATTGACAGAAATTTGCCTTTGTGGGGGACTTTTTGATAGAACTAACCCGCATTTGCGTTAGATGGAGAGGAAAACCACGAAAACTTCCCAAGGGTTAGCTTGGAACCCGGGACACCTCATTAAGGCGAACGCTCTATCCCCTGAGCCATCACGGCTCCACCTATATCATAAAAACTTAATTTTTTTCCAGGAGACTGACGTCATCACTCATTATATTCCCTTATACCACAATGGAAAAGGTAACTGAGACCGTTCGCCCAGTAGTCCACTGGCCCAGACATCAAATCGCTGCCGGATGCAACAGGGGTAAACTTAATTAGCTGCCAAGTGAAAATTTACCTCCATTCGCCCAACTCATTAAAATCATATTAATCTTCAATGAAGGGGGGGGGGGTCATCAATTCGAAATTTTCCCTTTCTCAAAATAGTGATTATCTTCCCTACAGGAATAGTGGATTATTTTCTATTAAAATTACATTTTTTTTTTAATATATTAATCCTGAGATTACTGTAGCCACAGTTAATGCGTAAACTATTTTACTTGAAACAGGAAAAAAAAATTCAATTGTGAGATTTGTAAAACAGAGAAATATGATAAAAAACAGGGTTTTTTTTCTTCTTAAAATTAATTATGGTTGTCATTTAAATAAGAAAAGAAAATATCTTTTTCTTATATTTTTATCTTTATATTTTCTTATTCAAACGACAATCCATCGAATAATTTTTAATTTAAAAAAATTGCGTGTACCACATTTCTCGGCTTTTTTACAACATTTTTTTTCCCTTCTTAAGTAAGCTGCTTACGCATTGTAAGCGTAAAAGTGCCGCACAACGATATCAGAATATATACAAAAAGATATAATTTTAACAGAAAATATTCCAGAAGATTCCTTAATTTTCCTACAATGAATTCAGATACTCGAAGCCGTACTCTTAAGTTGCTTTCGACATTTCTAATCATTGAAGATTTAATTGAAGGATACAAGGGTGGGGTCCCTGAAAGTTATTAAATATAAACAGGCATTAAATATAAACTAGAAAAAACACATGTTTACTCGAAGATAAAATGTTTGTTACCAATTACATTTACAACACTTCCGTAGCATGAAACAAAAATAAATACTGCTACTCTAGCTAAAAGAAACATTTTTTTGTTCTTTTTTTATTGATATTTGAAGTCAAATTAAGGCCTTAAATATAAATATACATTTTAAAGTAAAAATATTACAAAAGTAATCATTATTTTAATTTGCAAGGCTAAGTTTACTAGTTTCTTTTCTCTTCTTTTTTCGTTTTGTTTTAAATTTGCGCTGCGTCAAATAGTATTTTTTAATGGGAATAAATCGAAATATTGTGAAAAAGAATTATTGACCTTCGAAATCGCCATAGAACGTATTTTGAACAGTTTTATTAAAATTGCATTTAAAAAAAAAAAAAATGAGATAATTACGCTGAAATAACAATCATTAAATTTAAAATCGCCATTTTGTAATTGGATTGCAATTTAACCAAAGCGGAATAAAGTTTATTGTAATCAATAATGTTTTCTTACGAAATTATGTATATGAAAAGGGGTTTTTTTTTTGGGGGGGGGAGGGAAGAAAGAATACATTTGTCGCAGAAAATTATAGATTACAGTAAATTGCCCCTTTCCCTTATTTCTTTGACGTAAACGTTAAAGCTAAACTGAAATTTACTTGAGCCATAGTCTCTAGCCATATTATCAGACGCACTTTAAGATTCTATCAGGTGATACTCTACAGCAGTATTATCAGGTGATACTCTACAGCAGTATTATCAGGTGATACTCTACAGCAGTATTATCAGGTGATACTCTACAGCAGTATTATCAGGTGATACTCTACAGCAGTATTATCAGGTGATACTCTACAGCAGTATTATCAGGTGATACTCTACAGCAGTATTATCAGGTGATACTCTACAGCAGTATTATCAGGTGATACTCTACAGCAGTATTATCAGGTGATACTCTACAGCAGTATTATTTTTACACGGATGAAACCGGTCTTCATTTGTTTACGGTCCTGTATCAATTGGTTAACATTGTAATTCAATACATTAAAAATAAATAGAAATAGGAAGTACAGTAGAGTCCCGATTATCCGAGTTAATGGGGACCGCAACAAACTCGGATAACTGAAAAACTCGGTTAACTGAAAAACTCGGTTAAAGCGAAGAGTATAAAAACGGGAAGAAAAAGAGAAGGTATAAATGTAATATATTTAAGAAATACAAAATGTATACGAGTATACCACATACAATTCATATTATAATTAAAAAGCTTACTTAAAAACATTTAAAAAGCATACTTCACGAGAATTAAATAGTTTTTACTTAAAAAAAGTCCTTAATCGTTTTTCGTTCTTTGGCGCTTTTCTGTAGTAATGTTTCGCCTTTTTTAGGGATAACAGGAAGGCTGGTGTCGCCTCTTTTTGTTGTTCTATATATTCAATAGTACATTCGATAGCTTTTAGTCCATCTGTATGAGAGATTTTTATATGTTGATTTTAATAATCACTGTCTTCATCATCTTCGCTAGATTCATTATCATTATTGACGATATTAACGATAATTTCATCAGACCAATTTGTTGGATTTTGTTTTTCTGAGTGTTTGGAAGATAAAATTCAGATTTATTTTTCAGCGGTTTTTTTTAAAAATAAACTAGAACAAAAAAAAATCCTTGAAATATTTGAGCTCGGTTAAAGCGGAAACTCGGATAACCGGGGCTCGGATAATCGGGACTCTACTGTATATAAAAAATCACCCAATAAAAAAACCCATTACATGTATGCTTAAATATAAGAGTATTGCATATAAACTTTCTCAAAACATGTAATTACAGTGCGTCTAATCGTTTGATCTAATTATTATAATATACTAATATAATGCTTGATTTAATAACTATTCTATATTTATATAATATATCATCTAATTTATCGTATCGTCAAATTTATATTATATATCATCTAATTTAACCAATTGATACACGAACGTAAACAAGTGCAAACCGGTTTCAGTCACATAAAAACAATAAAGCTGTATGAATACATGAAAGGTGTATGAATACTGTATTAATACATGATAATTAAGATTTTACATAGAAACTTATAGTGCGTCTAGTCCCGCAGTGGACTGATCGTTAAGACACGGTTCCCAGCAGATCACCGAAGTCAAGCATCACTGGCTACGGTCAGTGTGCGGGTGGGTGACCACTTGGATCAGTCTGCGTAGGGACCGAGGGTGTGCGGTATCAGTCCTCGTTAAACTGTGCTACCGTAAAGTGCTCGACTTCGCGCGCAGGTCGTCGGGCTACCGAAGCGGGGGTGCCATCCCTTCCGCAGAGGATCAAAATTGTGATGGCATGTCTTCGGATCATCCTCCGGGATGTTTCCCAGACCGTCGCCAATAGCCCATTGTGCAGCTCTAGTGCGACGTAAAGTAACAACAACAACAACAACAACAATAGTGCGTCGAATAATTTGGCCAGGAACTATGTATTAAAAGGTTTTTTTTTTTTTTTAATCCATTTGTAGTAGAAAATTTATAGATTCCAGTAAATTACCCCTTCCCCTCATTTCTTTGACATAAACATTAAAGCTAAACTATAATTTACTTATAATAAGCTTACGGTGAAAAAACCGATAGATTTTTTTTTTAAAAAAAGGCATAAATAATAAAATTAATATTGTCTGCAGAATGAGAATTTGTCAGAATGATTTAAAAGACACAACTTGAAGTTATTTTAAACGAAACGTTCTTAAAGAAACAAACATAATCTAAATAAAAACGACATTTTCTTCTTGAATAACTACAAAGTTTCGATAAAATTGGAAATTTAGAAGACATTTAAATAACATTAAAAAAAAAACAATAAAACCTAATTCCATTAAACTACGATACTATATAACTTATAATTACATATTAACAACAAAGCGAGCATGTTTTCTGTCTGCAAAAAAAGACAATTTAAATGCTTCTTTTTAAAGAGTAATAGGTATTTGTTAACTGAATTTCATAAATAAATAATACGTTCTTTTTTATTATTAATATTATTATACTATTAATCGAATAAAAAAAAACTATTATAACAGTTATAAGACTTAATATTTCACCAGGATTGTAAGCGATTTAAAAAATCATTGATTTAAATCGATTTACAAAATTACTGTTCGCTTTACTCAAATATTTAATCAGCTTCAAATAATGATTCAATTTTTAATGCAGAAATACAAATCTAGGACAAAGGCAAATACAGCATAATGATTCCATTAAACTAATGTTACTACTGTTACAACGTGTCTACCACTACAATAATTCTATTCCAATTCACTAGAATTATAACACATGTTAACTCGATTCTAAGTTGGGGTACCTTTTCAGAGATGAAGGTAGACATTCTCGCCCATATGGTGACCAGCGGAAAAGATCTGTTAAGACATGAACACTTCAATTTGAGCACGACTGCTTCGACAGATGGTCAACATTGAACAGTGGACTTGCTATTTGTAATTTCAAAATTGTCCTCCTCGCACTGTTGTTACTCGATCACACACAAAGCCAAGCCTGTATAAACTGGACTGCTTATGGCAACCCAGGATCACAACCGTGTATCTATAAAACAGTGCTCAAAGTCCGGTGATCTTAATACATTTTTCCCGGCTTCTCACAAAAAACAGCAATAAATCAACTAGTTTTAACTCTTGCAACATTTTTTATCACTTAAATCAGTGACGCTAGCAATTATAAGTCTTTAATTTAAAAATTATTGAAGATTTTATGATCGTTAGTTTTATAGTTATAAGAAGTTTAAAGTTAATTTAAACAAACTTAATCCTTTCCACTTTTGCCGATTTTTTCCATTTCTACCACTTTTTGCCTTGTTTTTTTCACTTTTTGCATCTGTCCTGGCAACAATTGATTTTTGCCGGCAAAACCTGTCTTTTTGTAATGTTTGTTCACAGGGTGCGTAGCCAAATCTTTCAACAAAAAATAAGTACCTTTTCAGTACCTTTTAAGCACTCAAAAAATATTTTTAAGCACTATATACATTAAGAAAATGCAAAATAATTTTCAAGACTTGACATAATCTTAATAAAATAACTAGTTTCTGATTAAAAAAATATTTAAAAAAAAAAACTCTTTTATTGATTATGTTAGTGATTATAAAATGATTAAGAGATTTTTCGGTTCGATATCAGAGGGTGGAAAATGAAGCCTGAAATTGAGAATATCTTGCACATGAAAGAGCAATAATCTCACAGAACCCAGCTCAGTAGACGCACATGAGGACTTGCAAGTATTTCATCAAACATGTAAAATGATTGGCGCTTTCATACGCTATGGACCGACGGTACGCCGAAATAGATTGTGGTTGAATAAATTGTGAAAACGTTGAACGGCATGGTAAAGCAAAAATACATCATATTAGAAATGAGAAAATCAAGTACTTTTTAAAAACACCTAATGAAAAAAGCACCTAATAAGGCTTTCAAAGAACAAAATCGAAAATAAGCATCTTTAAGCGCTTTTTTAAAACGCTACGCACCATGGTTACTTTGTTTCTTAATGAAAACTAAACTCAAAAAATAACAATAATAAACTAGAAAAGATTAATTGAAGGATATTATTTTATCAGATGTATCATATCAGGTTATACTTATTATCTTTATGTAAATGAATTCACCGTGAATGCGACACAACAGTCCTAGTTTTAAATTTGTTTTCATGTTAAGTATTTTCTACTTTTAGCATTATTTTGAACTCCAATCATAACAATTTTGGTGGAAAAAATAAGTTATATTTAGAGGACAAAAAAATTAAAATTGATTAAAACACAATGCATTAAAAAAAAAACGTTTTGCATTTTATTGTGCAGAAATTAGAAAAGAAAAAAGAGAAGAAAAAAAGAAATTATGATCTAAATTTGAAAACAGAATCGATTAAAATAACAACGTATCATAGCTCAAACATGAAAGGAAAACAAATAAGAGAGAAGTGTAAAAAAAATGAAGCAAGAAGTGTTTTGTAAAAAAAAAAAAAAAAAAAAGAAGAGAGAAGTGTTTTGAAATGTAAAAAAAAAAAAATATTTCCACTAATAAGGAATTTGAAGAATTTTAAAAATGGAAAAAAAGACGGTTATTTTTTATTTTATAACCGTCGTTGAACAGCCGTGTCAATTTTTTGGGTTTCGACTATTAATGTTCAACTCCGTAGCCTTGTAATTTTGAACCCACTCCAGAAGACAAGGGAACTCCTGGATCAAGTATCGGGAGAAATTTGCCTTCGTGGTGAACCTTTTAATGGAACTAATCCACATTTGCATTACATGGAAAAGAAAACCTCGAAAATCTCCCACGGTTAGCCTGACGTCAAGGGGACTCTAACCCGAGATCCATCTACCACTGAGGATACTTTACGTCAGCACTGTGGTCGGTGCAAGCCGGATGCGGAATTCGTATCGACCAGCTATGGCTGGGATCCGAACCCGGTTCACCTTATAGGAAGGAGAACGCTCTATCACCTGAGTCATCGCTGCTCAAGTTGAAGTTGAAGTATTGTTTTAACTTGCATTGATTGTGACCTACAAGTTTTGTTTTAGGTATGATCCTCATTTTATTCGCTTGTAAAAACGTCGTTTTTTAAATATTATTTTATTATATTACATTAATCGAATCGCAAAGGAATGTCTCGCTTTTAATTGTTATTCTTTTTTCTAACCTTGATCTGTTTCTTTATCTATTACCTTACCATACAGAAAATGAAGAATTAGCATAGAACATTAACAACAAAGTGACAACAGGTAGAATTTTCAGAATCGGATGTGTTAAGAGAAAAGAATTTGATTGATTGATTGACTTTCCCTACAGCCATGCTTCATTATTCATCATCGATTAGTTTACCCCTCTCTGGTTTGGTTTATCTGCGAATCATTAAGCAATTGTTTATCTAAAAAGATCGTTTGATCAAAATTTATTCTTACACTAATTGGAATTTATGAGCGTATTAGCGATTCAGGAAAGGAAATTTTGGTTTGAGGATCTGAATATTGAGAGAAAAAATGCAAGATGCCATCATGAGATAAGAAACTAAAAGGCAATTATCCTTCATTCTGGAAAATCGTTTTCAAAAAGGACGATTATTTAGTCAAGCCAGTTGAGTTCCGAGTCGTTAATGGAATAACAAATCAGATGGCGTATTAAAACAGGCTTCGAATTTTTACTCAATTGCTTTTTATTGCAATTTACTGGAGAAGAATTCATGCTTAGCACTCACTTATTTTGTAAGATTCATGACGCATTTCGTTCATTGATTACATAAAAACGAAAAGAAAAATATTACAAAGAGTAAATGAAAACGACAAATGATTCCAAAATGACATAATAATTTTGATTGAAAACATTATCCCTGGGCAATGGTTGGAAAAACTACATTATTTTTGTATTTTACTACATTTTCTTAATTACAAATATAGTAAACTACAACTACTTTTAATATAGTTACTACTCCACTACTTAAAGGAACCGAGCTTTGCTGGAGAAATTAATTTACACATTATGTTCAAAATGGTTTAGGATAAAAATGGCTTAGATTATACATGAAGGATTATTAAGAAACATTTATTCATATATACATGAGCCAGTTTGTTATTCTAAAACATTTCTTTCGAATTTATTAATTTAATCTTCAACTTTTTTATGACATTCTTGACAGCGAAGAATTAATTTAAGAGATGCTAGGAAATATTTGCAATTTCGTCAAGTATTTAATCCTCTTTTATTTCTTCTAAGAACTTAAGTACATCCTTCCTTTTTTTAATATATCATCCATTTTTTACGAGTCTACGTTCGCATGTGAAGGTGTGACCAAAGAGATAAATTATCTATTATTCATAATGGCTTGATTAAATATCATAGATATACGTAACTCTAAATATGCCATTCTTGTTAACTCACAAAGTCACAGGAGCATTTAAAATTGCGTCCTTTGACAGACCCGTGAAGATTTGTACCCATGAAAATCAAAAAATTAGTTTTGTTAGAGCCCTGTTCATATACTAAACTTGCATAAAAAGTAGTAGCCAGGAATCGCTATAAACTACTTTTTTGAAAAAGTAGCACACTACACTGCAAACTACGGAAAAAAGTAACGACTACAGTAGTTTCCCTATTTGTAGTGCGCTTCTGCCGACCACTGTCACTGGGTAATGAAATGATGAACTTTAAAATTTCACTCGTTTTAACACTAATCATACCATAACCGTCAAATGACCGTACAAGCACTTTGGCATCGAAAATGGGCTTATCATCTTACCGTTTTCGCACATTTTACTTCAGGAATTTTTTCTAACAATTGTATACAGTTAATAATCTATTATTATTATTTTTTCATATTTTGTTCGTTTCGAATAATACTTTTCGTATACCTATTTCTACCGCAACCGGCCATTTCACCGGGAGAAGAAATTATTGCTTTATAAGGTTATCGGATCAGAAAGTACGATGTATTGCGTGTTCAACGTAGTGCATTCGATGAGTTGTACATTTATGTAAAGACTGTTACGTAGTGAGTTCAATCAGAATAAGTCTGAATTCAAATTTCAAGAAAGTACCTAAAATTTTAGGTGGGCATTTTTGTGGAAGAAAAAGTGACAAAAACTAAATGTTTTGGTCAGTAGCTTAGATTTTATGTTGATAGCTTCACTTCATTTCTAACTAACTGTTAGTTTTTACCCAGAAAAATTTCGAAACAATCAAGACAGCACAGATTCTTAGAAGAAATAACATTAATTATAAGAATAATTATAAGAATTATATTTCTTGTATATTCTAATAATTATAAGAATAATTGTAAGAATTATAAGAATAATTGTAAGAATTATAAGAATAATTGTAAGAATTATAAGAATAATTGTAAGAATTATAAGAATAATTGTAAGAATTATAAGAATAATTGTAAGAATTATAAGAATAATTGTAAGAATTATAAGAATAATTGTAAGAATTATAAGAATAATTGTAAGAATTATAAGAATAATTGTAAGAATTATAAGAATAATTGTAAGAATTATAAGAATAATTGTAAGAATTATAAGAATAATTGTAAGAATTATAAGAATAATTGTAAGAATTATAAGAATAATTGTAAGAATTATAAGAATAATTGTAAGAATTATAAGAATAATTGTAAGAATTATAAGAATAATTGTAAGAATTATAAGAATAATTGTAAGAATTATAAGAATAATTGTAAGAATTATAAGAATAATTGCAAGAATTATAAGAATAATTGTAAGAATTATAGAAATAATAATAAATAGAAGAAATATGCTGGCGGAAAATGTACAATGGAAACACCCTATGTATGTAAAAAATGCGTTGAGCAATGAATTAAAAATTCTTATTCTTTGTGTTTGTAATACATAAAAAATTGGCAATATACAACTTTGTTTATATACAATAAAGTTTTTTTTAGTTTATTTCCTTCCTAACATCCATATTTCATACATTCAATCAAGAAATATAAAGTCCGGTCATTTGACCGTCTATGGTAGAAATAGGTATAGATTTATGTATAGATTATATGTATAGATTATATGTATAGATTATAGGTATAGATTTATACAGGAAAGGCGATTTATGTCAATTTTTCACAAAAAATGACGTTTAGATCGCCACGTGGTGTATTTTGATAATTACTAAGTTTTGACAAATCAATGACGTGGAAAATCGGTTCTTCCTAAGAGTTATTACACAATGAAGATGGACCGTGCTGGAAGGAAACAGTTCCTTTGCGCCTTGAAATTCTTTCTTTCTCAGAATCAGCTTCTTCACAGACATAAACCGTTTTTACCCCTTGATTTTCAAATAGAATTGTGTGTCCGATAACCAGGACCCGACTTATCCCAATTGAGGCCCGGGGCAAAATCTTCTTTGGGGGGGGGGGCCCTCTGCTTCATTACTTCAGAACCGAACTTTATGGAGGTACATAAGTTTTCACCTCATTATAGATAACAAGAAAATTGACTAGAACCTAAAATAGCTATAAATCCCTGCCCCTTTATTGGTCAGACGAAACATCGTTCTGTCCATTTTATCGATTTTCTGACAATTCTATGTTCATCATGCCGAATGCTGTTTTTTTATTGCTAACTTTGTCATCTATCTGCGAAAAATTCATATCCTTGCTAACATTAGGGCGGAAGTCAGCTAAATTTACGCAATCACGATGGCTCAATTAATCCAATCAGAAGCCTGTATTTTTGTAAACATATCGCATTTTGCGATATGTAAAAATACAGGCATTTGACTGGCCAAATTTGTCCCTCGTAATTGCGAAAATGTAGTCGAAATCCGCCCTAGGAAGCCATGCATTTACGAAATATAAATTGTGTTCATACGATAGATTATTTTGTTTAAAAAAAGATCATTAAAGAAGGAAACTTAGAATAAACTTTCTATTTGATTTGGGGGGCCCCTCTGATGTGGGGGCCCAGAGCAACTGCCCAGTATGTCCCTACCTTAGTCAGGCTCTGCGGATAACATAATGTATTTTTTATAACTTCAAATTAGTATTTTGAACCAAATATTAAACATTAAAAAAATTATATTATCCTACAATGGCAGTATAAAATCTACGGCTCTTGATTGGTCAGTGTGTGGTCCCTTGTCTTCCAATCAAAAATAAATTGGAAAATACGACACAACTAAAAAAAAAAAAAAAATTTTAATTGAAAAAAATGGCAACCAAAACATCGAACCCTAGTCACTAAAAGTAACGCCTCGATCGTTTTCCCGGCAATATTTTCCTCAAATTTCCACGTTTCTGTATTTCACAGCTTCATGTTTAATTCTTTATCTTTAGGTAGCAGTTTTTTTTTTTAAAAACTCTTTGCATTTATTAAAAGCTTTTTAACTATGTTACTAACTAAATTAAATACCATTAAAATAAAATTTCCATTTCTTTTGTCCATTCCTTTTGTCCATTTCTTTTTTCCCAAAGAATGTAATAAATCATCAACACTGGTGTTGCGCGTAAAATTATCTAAAATTGGCTACCATTATTTATGACTCGATTTGCGAAATTCCAATTGACGGAGTGTTTCCAATCGCTTTTACGAGAATTACTGTGCGTACACTTATGGTTACCAAAAGTGCATACCATTTTTTATGATTCTACCATTCACAATTTCCAGTCTAGAGCACCAACATTTGAGTTCGGTAACGAGGAAATGAGCCTCTTAAATAACCAAAATTGGGTACTTGAACTTCAAGAAGTAGACCTCCCATATCTACACATGTGACTTATGACGTCAGCGCCAGCTATTCTTTATTAGCAAAATGACGTGAGCAAAGTTTCTCTACAGAAAAGAGAATGTTAATTCACAATAATTTAATTAAATACAGAGACGAAACGCACATCGAATTAGTTGAAATATAATTCTTCCACGTCTACTTCTTTTACTTAAATGCAGATTCTTTCTTTGCATTAATTTTAAACGAAAACAATGAATGAAATTAAAAGTTAGAAAACGATTGTGAAAATAAATTATTTTTAAAATCGTTTGGTAAAAAAATCGTGTTTTTCATCGAATATATTGAAATAAAAATTTTTCTCGTCTGCGTCTTTTACTTAACTCAGATATATTATTTGTTCATGTATTTTATCATAACCGTGATATATTTTTCTTTTGCGTACCTGGCAACTTCGATGCATAATTAGTTTGTTTATATTCCACATGACTTCGTGCCAAGTCTCTGTGTAAATATAAAGTGAAAGAATTGAAATCGTTGAGAAGGAATCTTTGTGAAAGAATTAAGACTGTGTCACTTAAGAGAATTGATACTTTACGGGCTCGAAATAGAAAGGAAAGAATAGTTGCTAACGTAAACAAATACCGAGTTTCAACAACCAATCAGGATCGAGATACCCACACTACGTCACTTGCAGGTATCCTATTATCGAAATATTAATATATTTAAAAACAAATTTATTGCCATTTTCATTTGTAGTTCAGTGCGCGAAATAAAATACGGAAAACTAGTGATTAGATTGTTTCGTGTTTATTGATTGGTTCAGGGATTCAAGCATAAATATGCTTATTTATGCAGACGATACTTCTAGTTCATACACAAAACGCAGACGATACTTTGCAGATGACACTATGCAGACTTTGAAATCATACACAAAAACGCACTTTCAGTGAATAAATACAACCTTTTTTTGCGACGGATTTGGATTCATGAACCTCAAAACATAGGGGAGTAGTTGCAATCTGGGAAATATGGTAAAATGTTCATTTCTCAAGAACTATTTCAGGTGATTCTGTTTAAATTTCGGATTTTGTCGCTTCAAATTTCGTACATAAAAATTAATGTAGGAATTTTTACACAATTTTGAATTTGTGATTCAAAATAATTTTGGTCCATAACAAATATTGCAATAAAAAATAAAATTTGGAATAAAAATTATTGAAATATAAAATTTGATTTTTTTCTTATTTAGAATTATTCTTGAACAGATGAGTTTCATAATTGCGTGCAAAAAATCATTTGATTCCCCTGAATAGTTCAGGGGGTGAAATGTGCAAAGAGTGAAATTATGGAACCCAACATTTCAACTGCTCTCCTGCCATAACTATTGGGGCGATATTTTTTTGACAGCGCTTCTCTCCTATGTTATGAGAGTTAAGAATCCAAATCCGTCTTGAAAAAAATTAAGTTTATTAAAAGAATGTAATTTTTTCAATTTTTTTTTAAATGCGTTTATCTTAAAATATCGTCTGCATAACATAATTTTCTCCTCTCCCTCAATTCTAACGGTCGAGTTCGGTCGCGAAGGGAGACCTCTTTAATAACAGAATTTTTTAGAAATGTCAATTTCCTCGTAGCTAATATGCATTTTTCTTTCTAAATATATACCAAGCCCAGATAGAAAAAAAAAAAAAAGATTTAAATAAATTTTGTTGTAGGAATCAGATCTTTAGTTAGATTGAAGTACTATAATTTTTTTTGTTTAAACTACTTTATAGATCCGAAAAAAGAAGAAATTTTACGAAATGTGCGGTCGCTGGACACAGTAACAGATAGAAGATATTTTCTTTTCAGTAAAATGATGAAATATGACTAATGAACTGTCTAATGAATCATTAGTACTAGATAATGTGTGAAATGAAAACGTGATTTGAATTTCGAGATAATTCTTTTCCTTTTTAAAAAGTAACTAAACATAAAGAATAAGAATTAAGATAACTTCACTTATTTAAATAATAATTCTTAAAAAATATTCTGAGAATTAAAAAGTTAATGGAACTTATTAATTCAATTTGAACTTGAAAAAGAAATTCTTGGAGGAAAAAAAAAAAAGGTTACAATTTCATAATTCAATCTTTTGTAAATTTAATAGTGCTGCCATCTAGTGACCAATACAAAAACAAATATTAACACTGATAAGATGATTAAAAGATAATAATAATAATAATAAATAAAAAAACAATATATAACATGCTTTTTGAAAAAAGAATAGAAAAGTAGTAATTTATGAAATAAAGTTTGATAGATTTTACCCCATGATATAACTTCTTACAAGAAAAAAGAAAGAAAAAAAACTGAGAATCGTTTGCGGAATCTTTAGGGAATTTTTCTTTTTAGTGGTTTTTCGACTCTCTTAAAAGTGCTATATATTCAATGTCAGTTATTTCAATTATCTATATTTTCAATTTTTAATAAATGACATAATCATGACTTAACCTTTATTTAATTCTCATTTATATCGTACAGTACGTACGAAAAAAAGAAAAGAAAAAAAGAAGAGTACAACTTGAATACTTTTGATCTCATTATCGGATTATCTCACGTACGAAGACTGTTACCCAAAGCTTTGACGTATGACCTCAAAGATATGAATTAGGTAGTGCGGACGAAGTTTTCAGTTACGGAATCGGACACAAAACCGTACTTTCGTTACATAAACATAACTTTTTTTAAAACAGATTCGGATCCTCAAAATACGAGAATCTGGAAAATATCTCCCAATCTAGAAAATAGGGACTCAATACTTTAGTCAACAACAGGGTGAATAGCCAAATTGTTCAACAAAAAATAAGCCCCCTTTAAGCACTCAAAAAATGTTTTAAGCACTATACACATTAACAAAATGCAGAATAATTTTTCTCAGTGTATAAGACTTTACATGATCATGATAAAATAACTAGTTTCTGACAAAGAACTCTTTTCTTGATTACATTAGCCATTATAAAATAATCGAAAGATTTTTCGGTTCGATATCAGAGGGTGGAAAATGAAGTCTGAAATATAGAGTATCTTGCAAAATGCAGCAGAGTTGCATATGAGAGTGCAAATATGATCTCACCGAACTGAGCTCAGTAGACACACAAGCGGACTCGCAAGTATTTCATCAAACATGTAAAATGATTGGCGCTTTCATACGCTATGGACCGAGGGCACACCGAAATACATTGCGGTTGAATGAATTGTGAAAACGTTGAATAGAACAATGTGGAAAGTACGCTTTTGCATAATACGTGGCGAAAATGGTCATTGTAAAGAAAAAATCTCATTTTGGAAAAGGGAAAATGAAGCACTTTTTAAAAACACCCAAGGAGAAAAGCACCTTTAAGGGCTTTTAAAAAACGAAAATAAGCATCTTTACGTACTTTTCAAAAACGCTACGCACCCTGAACAAAGCGGTTGAAAATTCGCTGAGTTTTTATGAAAAATATGTTGATGTGATAATCATGTCGAAAAAATGTCCGTCCCTTATCATTTTTTAAATTTGAATTTTAAAAAAAAAAGTTACAAACTGAAAATTATCAGGTTTGACATTTTTAGTAATTAGAGAGCTCTTAGAGCTAGAGGAGTTTCGACCAACACCTCCTAAGGCTTCAGCCCCGATCAATCTTGTAGTCCGACGTAACAAACATAAACTGCGCAGTGGATAAAAAATAATAAAGCTGGAACTACGCTCGGGTATCTAAGCTGCGCAATTGTAGAAATTACGAACGTTTGGACTACTAAAGGATCAGATTTCTTGTTTATGGTAACCCGTGCCGAAGCCTTCTCTTTTTGAGGAGGTGTTGGTTCGACAGGTTATTCAGAAGTATCCCATGACTTTTGTCGCCTCAGTGTATAATATATGTATAAAGCAGAGATTACAGAACACCCTGGATATACCGTTTCAGTAAAATATAAATAAAAAAATCTTCCCCCGTGCCCAAAAATGGAGCTCATGGGGACCTGGAAAAAAATAGCTCACCCTTTTACATTTTATTTTATAACCGTCGTTGAACAGCAGCCCCAATTTCTAGGGTTTACGACTACTAATGTTCAACTCCGTAGCCTTGTAATTTTGAACTCAATCCAGAAGACAAGGGAACTCCTGGATCAAGTACTGGGAGAAATTTGCCTTCGTGGAGGACTTTTTGATGGAACTAACCCGCATTTGCGTTACATGGAGAGGAAGACCACGAGAACCTCCCACGGATAGCCTGACGGCAAAAAGACTCTAAACCATGATCCGCCTACCACTAAGGATATTTCACGTCAGCACTGTGGTAGATGCACCCTTTTACATTTGAGAAAAGAAGAGTGTTTTCTGAATTCAAGAATAATAAAACTTCTTAACGTAATTTGTTTTATCTTTTTCTTTACGCGAAAAATAAACGGACATCGACACTATAATGTCAACTTGCAAATTCGGGCTACAGGTGTAAATTTTATTTTTTTGAATAAAATAGCACCCTGTCTGAAAGTTTTGAACATGATCTTTCAAACTGATCAAACAGTTTTAATATAGTTAAATATTTTCAGAGAATATTTTAAAAAACATAGAAAGAGAGAGAACAGTAGAGTTTCCCTAATAACAACCTTATCAGATAACGCATTCAATTGCAATGATTCAAATGTCTGGTTCACATATACACTGCGAGCACGTGTCTGCAAATCGTTCAAGGGACTAGTAAAAAATTTTTTAACTTCCTCGAACAGCTAATTTATGTGATAATTCAAGTGAAATCTGATCTTTATTGAATGCAAACACACTTGATTCGTACGAGGAAATGTCGGTCAAAATTATTTTATTAGTAGAAAATCGGTGACTTATTATTGAAATAAAGGAAATTAGATTGCGTTGTACACAGATTCGGGTGCAAGGCCAAATTTAAAAAAAAAAAAAACCCTTTATTAAGTCAAACAACAAAAATACACATAAAATTAAACTCCAATTTTTTAGCTACACCTAAGAACTATTCCATAAAACATTATTTTCAGTGAACAGTGTGAAAAAAATCATCGAAATAAAAACACTGAATAATAACATAGCTGCCAACATGGATAGAAAAAAAAAATCCAGTAGATATTACAAAATAATATAAATTTCATGATAATTGTTGCATAATGTACTAAATATTTTACACAAAGTGAATTTTAGGGATTTTTATAGTCATCAAAATAGAAAAACTTCAATATTTTCCAGTTATGATTGACATTAAACATATTTGAAATGTCATGTGTTATGTTTACTCGCAATTTCAAATATTAATAGGCATTTAATTCATAACAAACAGTTAAAAAAAAATTTTATTAATTTAAAAAGAGAGTTCTGATTTAAAATAAACGAAACATTTTAGAACAAAAAAAAAGTTTCGAACTAATTTCCACAAAGGATTAAATAAAAGTACTACTAATACATATGAGGTTCACTTTATTATGTATTAGCAATACTTATTAAAATATTCAAGTAAGCAAGCAATAATCTGTACAAAAATTATATTTCAATAGGGATTTTTTTTTTTTAGGAAACTTATTCAAGTTTAGGGATTTTTCGAATATGTACAAAAACCTGAATTTTAATCAAACCAGTAGAACAGGAAAAACTGGCAAAATCCCGTAGAGTTGGCAGCTATGATAATAATAATAATAATAATAATAAAAGTCCCTTTAAGATTGCAATGTAAGACTGGAACACAAAATGGTGGTGATGCGTTTTGCTCTCTATAAAATTTTACAACTCATTATTCAATACCAATGGTCAGAAGTAGGGCAGAACAAGTAGTGAAATTACTGTAGTCGCTGTGTAGAGTATAGTGTGAGTAGCAATCCAGGTTTGCCACAGAAAAAAAAGAACAAAATAGTTGCTTCTAGTAGCCTAAAGCATGGAAAATGGTCGCCTAAAATTATGAAATAGTTGCCTAAATAAGAACAAAAAATTTTCAATAAAATGACTAAAATTTTATTAAGTGACTTTATTGTAATATACCATTTTCCATTTAGTCAAGTTCACGGCCAATATGATAATTTTTAAATAAACGTTAGTGTACTAGCGCTAAATTTTTATGTAAAAAAATTTGTATAATTGCAGAACATTAAATACTTTTAAATGCTAGAATTAATTCAGAAAAATAATTTTTTGTTAAAAAAAAACACACTTTCTATTAATTTTCCTTTTCACATAATTTTTCCTTTTATCAATAATTGATTTAGCAAATAAATATGTATTGAAAAGTGATTACTAAAAAACTAAATTCACGCATCATAGTTTCGTATTAAAAATCTGGTTCTTTAAAATCATGCAGAATTTCTGTTGAAAAGGCGATTGAGAAACAAAATAAACTGCTGTTTGTAGAAAATGCAACACCATGAAAGAATCATCAGAATCAAATGAAATTTAATGCAGAAACGACTTGTACTGATACAAATAAATGATGAAATTTTCAAAACAAAAGAAACAAATTAAGCGTCCGAAATCAGTATTTGGTGCAGCCACCACGCGCTGCAATAAGTGCTGCTATACGACGTGGCATGGAGTCAAACAGATGTTGAATATCTGCTTGAGGAAGAGAATTCCATATCGCTTGTATGCGCAACCAAAGTTCGTCTTTGGAAACTGCAGGACGCGGATCACGAGTGAGACGCCGACCAACCATATCCCACACGTGCTCAATAGGCGACATATCCGGCGAATAAGCAGGCCAAGGAAGAAGTTGCATGCGTTGTGCTGAACAGAAGTCTCTAACAGTCCGCGCAACATGTCGGCGTGCATTATCCTGCTGAAAGATAGCTCCAGGGATGCCTTGAAGGAAAGGAACGACTTCGGGCTGTAGCACTTCACGGACGTATCTGTTGCTATTGAGATTACCCTCAATTCGTATCAAATTGGATCGTCCATGATACGAAATCGCACCCCAGACCATAACTCCGGGTGTTCGACCACTATGTCGTTCAATAATACACTCAGGAAGGCAGCGTTGACCGGCATAACGTCTAACACGAACACGGCCATCATGGGTCCACAAATTGAAGCGTGATTCATCTGAAAAGACAACTTGGTGCCAATCAGCTCGCCAGTCTCTGTGCTCAAGAGCCCACTGCCGACGCAGCCGTCGATGATCCGCCGTGAGGGGAATCCTGTATAATGGCACCCTTGCACGCAATCCACGGCGCAGCAGACGACGACGAATTGACGAAGCCGACAATTGTACACCTGTAGCAGTAGACCAATGTGCTGCCAGCTGCCTGGAGGAAGCTGTGCGATCATTCACCGCCATGCGGAGCAGGTGTCGATCATCGCGCTCTGACGTCACCTTCTGTCGTCCAGTGCCTGTTTTTCGAGTTGTTCGGTGCTCGTCGGTCCACTGCTTCCAAACTCGCATCACTGTGGAACTGTTCCGCTGCATACGAGCTGCTATTGCGCGATAGGAAAATCCTCCTTCTCGAAGGCCGATTATCCTCCCTCGTTCAAACTCCGTAAGTTGCTTGAATTTCTTATTCTTCCGTCGTGGAAGCATACTCAGGTCTCACTAAACGTTTGCCACTAACAAATAATCATAGACTATTTTCAACGTCCCGCTACAGCACTTTATTTATACGCTTTCAGCATCAATTCAGAGGGCGCTGCGCGCGCCACGCACGCGCGATGGCTCTGAAACTTTATTAATTTGCATAATATCCTATAATTGACATTTGCTGCGAATTTCATTTGATTCTGATGATTCCTTCATGGTGTTGTATTTTCTACAAACAGCAGTTTAGATTCACAATGGAATCTGTGCAAATTGAGCGCATTAAAAAGTGATGACTCAAATTTGCAATTCAATAAATTTTTTTTTTAAAGAAAAAAGTGTTTAGAAGCTACCGAGGGGAGCAGGCTGTCAACTCAATTTATGCTAAAAACAAAATATTGCTAGGAGCACAGAGAAGTCTCCTTTTCCTGAAAATAGTTGTCTTTTCAGGCAAAAAAAGTTGCCAGAGTTGCCTCTGGGCAAGAATAGTTGCAAATAGTCACCTGTGGCAACCCTGCAATCTAACTTGTTGTGCAGCCCCGTGGCGACATTGTCGCAGAACGTTATCCAGTTCTTGCAGAAAGATTTTTCTTTGGGGAAATACAAAATTTTGGGTTTTTTTTCTGCAGAAATTTTCAAAAGAATTTATCTTTATTTTTCCCGAGAATTATATTTAAAAGATGCCTTTTTCGCGCATCGGAGTGGAAAAAATGCTGGAGATTTGAGAAAAATAAAGAATAATGAAGTAAAAAATTTGGTTTTCTTTTCCGTAGAAATTTTCGTTTTATTCTTTTTTATTCAGTTATTGCTATTGATTTTTTTTGAAAATCCGATATATTTAATAGGATATTATTTAGTACAACTGAATCTCGAAATAAAAACACGCATTTAGTAACCCGTTTTTTGAAGAGTTCGATTTGCGTGATTTCGTTGTCGATCTTTTTTTTTTTTTCCGGTAGTTACTGCTACGGATTTCATGTTAGTTCAATTTTTTTTTTTAATGTGATGATGATTTACAAAATGCAAAAAAGGAAATAATTAGTGTGTTTTCACCCAAGAAAATGCGAGAATATATTATTATAATATAATATTAGAATTAAAAAAAATATGTACATACACCGAAGAGCCATAACATTATGACCACCCTCCATCTATAACAATGGGCTCGCCCAGGTTTTCATGGTTTCTTGCCCAGGAACAATGTTTTCATTGGGCACATTAGGATCCATAATCTTCATAGAACAATCCTTGACGTCTGTAAGCTACTTGAACACAGTTGCAGACTAGGTTCACCCATTCATGGCAACAGTTTTTCCTGCGGGGGATGGTGTTTACCAACAGGATAATGCACCATGTCATAAGGGTCGAATCGTCGAGGAACATTCCAGTGACTTTCAAGTCATGTCTTGGCCCCCAAATTCACCTGACCTTAATCCAATAGAGCATTTGTGGTCCTACTTGGAAAACCAAATTCGTGCTGCCACGCTACCCCCACGCAATGTGAGGGATTTGCAGTTGGTGAGCGCTTGGTACCAGATACCTTAGACTACCTATCAGCACCTTGTGGAATCAATGCCACGGCGGGTGCAAGCAGTTTTAAGGGCTAAAGGTAGTCCTACATGTTATTAGCAGGGTGGTCATAATGTAACGGCTCTTCGGTGTATACTACATATTTAATTGAAAAATTAAATTATTTCATCCAAAAAGTTTTCTTTTTTTTTTTTTGAAGTTGACGTTTTTGTCACTTTAATTTAGTAACACGCATATTTGTTATTTTCAAAAGTATCTTGCAGAAATATATTAGTATTAGATCAGGGTTGCAAAAAGCCCACTCTGCTATATTAAAGAGCTGTTCTATTGGAATATATATGTAGTCTAGCCTAAAAAAAATGAACCTATGGTGAAAATACTGTGTTTGGAGACTGGAGAATCACCTTGCTGGCTAGATTTGACTGTATGGCTATTGATGAGTCAGTGCCTTTAATTCGCATTATATAAAAAAAAATTCCACAAATATTTTTTATGATTAAAATATAAATAAAAAGTAATCCTAGTGTCAGGTGTCTGTTTAGAAGAAATTTGGGTCCATTAACGGACCCTCCACAAAATATCTTTTCATAAAAACGGACCCTTCACAAAATAATTTATCTTTTAATCGGACCCTTCACAAATTTGTTTATCTTCATTATTGTTTCGTTAATCGAATAAACCCTTCCCAGGAAGGAGGGCGGGGGGTAAACGAACTAAATTTTGTCTTCGGCAGACGCTTCTTCCTTTATTCGTCCGAAATGAATATTCTGCGTTCAGCAGTATAGGCTAAATACCATATATTTGTATGTTGCATCTCTAATTTAGAAGCAGCAATTGCTGTTTATTTTTGAACATTAAATTTTTTTTAAATTGTAATTTTACAGTGTTGAGCATAATCTTGTATGTCTTTACAATTTAAAAACTCCTTGAAAAAATTTTTTTGCAATAACGGACCCTATTTGCACACATTCACAAAAGCAGACCCTTGTTGAAAGAATGTGACTTAACGTTTATTTTACACTAATGATTATTTCCAAAATGATGGTAAGGTTAACATCTTTCAAAAAAGAAAGAAAAATCTTATAAGGAAAAAAAAATTTTGTTTAAAAAATGGCGGGAAAATTTATCGAATTTCGTTCCGGTTTTTTGGTTTTCCGGTTTTCTGATTTCCGGGTAAAGGGTTCTGTACTGTATTTGCAAATTACGAGAACATTTTGTATCGTGAGGTCAGACGAAACTTTATTCAGACTTATGCACTAGTTTACTTTTATTAATTATTAAATTACCTATATGTTAAGTCATAAAACTAAACTTAATTAAATTGCTGTCAAGACTCAATGAATAAATTCGAAAGAAATGTCTTAGAATAACGGACTGGATGCTCATGTAAACATGAATAAATGTTTCTAAATAGTTATCCATGTTTAATATGAGCAATTTTTTATTAAAAACCATTTTGAACATAAGTTAATTTAGTGTAAATTATACAGGTGTAAATTAATTTCTCCAGCAAAGTTTAAAGAAGTGAAGTAGTCTGTACAAATCCAAAGTAGTTTGTAGTCACTACATTTAAAAAAACGTAGTTGTAGATAACTACATTTGTAACAAAGTAGTCGTAGGTGTAGTATACTACAAAAATAATGTAATTTTTCCGACCACTGTTCAAAATAGGCCGTTGAGCACAAATTTAATGCCATTAAACATTAATTCAAATATAACTAGGTACTTTTTAAAAATAAAAAAAATTATTTATATACAAGGATAAATTTGAAATGTGTGCAAATTTTTTTTTAAAATTTAAATATTTTTCAATTATATATCTACTACTATTGTATATTATTATATATCAAATAGCAATATTCTAACAGGGTATTAATCTTCAAAGTTAAAAATATTTACAAATATGATGAAATGTTTCATTATAATATACAGTTTAAAAAAACAAAAAAAAACTGCAATATTTTTCAATTGGCATTAAATATACCTCAAATGTTATGTACCATGTTGACTCATAAATTTCCAATATTAATAGGCATTTAATTCATCAAAGATAGTTAAAAGATTTTAATTAATTTAAAAAGAGAGTTCTGAATAAAAATAAACTGAACATTTTAGAAGAATAAAGTTTTGAACTGATTTCTATAAATGCTTCGTTATGTATTAGTCATACTTATTTAAATATTCAGGCAAGCAATACAAAAATTCTATTTCAAAAAAAAGTATTCATTTAAAAAATAATTTTAAAATTTAAAATCACTTAAAAAATGTATTGATATACTAAGCTCTGAAAAAAGAGTTGAGAATAATCTTAAGTAAGTATTTATAGTAGTTATCACATTAAACCGATATACACAGGTAATCTTACCAGTGTGCAATTGTTATTTAAATAGCGAAATAATTATTTTCAAAATGGAATATGAATTTAAAAAAAGTAGTGTTTTTAAGGGATGGCGATTTGTTCCATATTTATAGGGATCAAGAGCGGGCAGCCTTCCTAAAAATGCTTAGGACGAACACTGAATATAATAACTAGAAATTTTAAATAAGCTTATTTATTACTTTACTTACAACAAGAATATACTGAAAATAAGCATTTAATATTTGAACATTATTGTAGTAGTGTGCCTGCATGTAAAAAAGAATTTTCACTCTCGTACTCAATACTCTTGTGCAATAGAAAAATCAACGTAAGAGACAAATAATTCAAAATTCAGATTTTTATATATTTGACATCTTATGTATGAATTGAAAAAAAAAAATGTTTTCCAATTACAAATAAGTAAAGTAATAAATTTTACAAATAAGTAAAATAAATTTTGTTTAATCAGTCTTGTAAAATTCTATTTTAGCATTAATGGCATTAGCAATAGAAAGAAAATAGTTGTCAAGTCACGTTTCTCGAAATCTATCGTGGAGCACTTGCATTGTTTTTACAATTGCACTACTAAGTCTACCTATGTAAAAATTTAATATTTAAGCGTTATTTACATCTAATGTCATTACTTAGCAGTATACAATTTGCAGCATTAATGTCAGTTAATTATTCACTTATTGGTTGATAGAAGCACATTAGTCCCATTTATAGATAGACTGTAGCAAGCATTTTTTATCTTTAACAAGTATATAAAACTAAAACTTGAGAAACTTTAATTCTTTCAATAATTGATTAAATAAACATTCAAGTACTATTATCATAAATATTTAAAATAGAATGATGAAAAGGAGTAATATTTGTAAATGGGCTACATAAACACAAATATATAAAATAGTAAAGGTGCATGTAGTTCTAAAGGTTAAAAAGAAGAAGAAAAAGAATAAATAACTTTTTTGGTTTTTCAACATAATTAAGCTTAAATATATTGTTGTATTAAGAAAGAAAAAAAAGATTTTAAAATATTTAAAATGGATTTTTAATATTCCTCCAAACCAATTTTTTTCTTTATATTAAGAAAATTGCATAATATTACATAATATTGCAAAAATATTACAATAACGAATATAAGCATACTGCACAGAGAGGAAGTAAATTTTTTTACCCATGCAACGGAAAATAATTCTAAAATTAAATGAAAATTAGAAAAGCACCTTATTTCCATTTATAGATTGGCTGCAGCAAGCATTTTGTATCTTTAACAAGCATATAAAAATAAAACTTAAGAGACTTTAATTCCTTCAATAATTACATGATTTAACTCATTTTAAAAACTTACAGAAAAAGGAAATTAGTGATGGTCACTTTCCTTATATAAGCATTTTTAAGAGACTTCATTAATTTATTTAAAATTTACTCCCATTGCAATATTTTACATAGCCATTTTTGTCGAAACTTTAATTGTATGTAAACAATTGAAAATTTGCAGACTTATATCCATTTGAAGTATATGAGTTCCCATCAGCAATTAAACTCAAAATTATAAAAATGTGACTTTAGCTCATCGTTTTCCTCATTTGCCTACATTCAAGTAGGTAGGAAGGTATTTTATTTACGTCACACTAGAGATGCACAATGGGCTATAGGCGACGGTCTGGGACGCACTCCCGAGGATGATCCGAAGACATGCCATCGCAAGTTTGATTCTCTGCCGAGGGGGGTGGCTTCCCTGCTTTGGTAGTCCAACAACCTGCGTGCGAAGGTAAGCACTTTAGGTAGAACAGTTTAATGTGGACCGATAACGCCCACTAGCCTGATCAAAGTGGTCACCTACCCGCTTACTGATCGACAGTGGTGCTTGACGTCGGTGTTCTACTGGGAACTGTGTCTTTACGATCAGTTCACTGAGGGACTTGCCTATATTCAAATTAAAAAAATTATATAAATAGTAAAATTTACTTATTAAAAATATTCTTTTTAAAAAAATAAAAAACAGACTCATTTTTTCGGAGAAAATTTTTATTTTGTTTTAAACTATGATTCAAACTAGCCAACTTTGTTTTAAATATATTATTAATACAGAGTCCCCTATAGGAATTTTAAAAAAAGGGCGCAGAAAAGGGCACTTAAGAGTGAAACCACCGTTTCTCTTAAAGTAGAATTTTTGAAGATAGTAAATTGTGCTAAAGGGGTGCCCTGGACAGACTCCTGATAATGAATATATAAATGAGGGACACAATGAGATACAATGATAAATTATCGTCTAGAATAAGGGTCTAGAATAATTAAATTATGTACATATTTACAACGAAACATGAAAAAGATGTTAAAGGATGCTCCTCTCGAATCACTGCATCACTACCTTATTCTCCCTTTCCCCCCAAAAAGGGCTACATAAACATTTAAAGGTGCATTTTTAAATAAGAGGTATTTATTAAAAAATAATGGTAAAACTTAAATCACTAAAAAAACTCAATATACCCCCAAATAAAATATGTGAATATTTCTCAGTGCCGATTATCATACAAATTTTAACTATATAACTAGACAACTAAGAAAAATCTTACTAAAATTAAGGAATGAAATTGAAAATTAAACAATTATCAGTAACTAAATAAATAAAAAAGGGACTAAAACAGATAATTAAGAAAACATTTTCCTGAAAAAATAAAATAAAAAGGCAATGTTTTTAAGGGACAGCAGCTTATTTTTCCAAAAAGGGTAAGGAGGGTACATTTATAAGATTAAAGGGCAGATACGGTGGGCCGCCCTTCTAAAAATGCTTAGAGAGAGCAGTGGTAAATAAAGTAAGAATATTCTGAGCTTTAAAATAAACTTCGATTAAAAAAATAATAATAAATCCTTTATAAACTTTTAAGAAGAAAAAAAAAATTTAGAATAGTATAAAATAATTAGAGTTGAACACAAATAAAATGTTAAATACTTGAAATAAATGTTTTTTTTTTTTTTTCTAATAGCAGGCACTTAACTTTTACGTCCTTCACCTAGGAAGTTTTACTCATTTAACATTATCGAATGGGCACTTGTGAACCTAAGTCACAGAGGCGAGCAACATTACCCATGCTACAGATACCCGTTCATAGGGTGGGTCATATTGACACAATAGAAAACAACACACAGAGAGAAACATCCATGCCCTGTACAGGATTCGAACTCACAGCCATTGGCTTCGCAGTCAGGCACTCTAAGCACTCGCCCATCTGGCTGGCCTTCAAATAAATGCAAAATTGACACTATTTTAGGGTCCAAGATTCAAAACTATTTTAATATTCAAGAATTAGGTATGTAAGAAAAAAGATACATTATTTACTGAGAATAAATGATATAATTGCTTCAATGGGGAGATTTCCATATCAAGATCTTTGGCAGAATAATCTTGGCAACTTCCGGTTAGCCGTCTGCGAGAATTTAGAGAAGAAAAAAAAACATCACAGAAAGGGACAAACTCTTAAGATATAACTTGTAAACACCCATGGGTAAACATCTACATGTTTTTGTTTAAAAAAATGTGCAAGTTTAAAATCTATTTGGCACCTTGGCGATTGTAGTAAAAGCTACAGATCACGATATGGAAATATTCCTTTTTTTTTAAAACAAGCTGTCACCAAAACAAACTTGTAAAAAATACAAACAGAACACAATATGAAGTTTAAAATGTGAAAGCAAGAAAACGAAACAGTGGAACTCTGAACTAGTAATACTTTTTAGTTACCTTCGGAACAATAATGAATTCTTCTTAATTTATAAGTGTACGTGTATAAACATACATACATACTATGTTGTTGTAGTTCATTTACGTCACACTAGAGCTGCACAATGGGCTATTGGCGACGGTCTGGGAAACATCCCTGAGGATGAGCCGAAGACATGCCATCACAATTTTGATCCTCTGCAGAGGGGATGGCACCCCCCGCTTCGGTAGCCCGACGACCTGCACGCGAAGTCGAGCACTTTACGGTAGAACAGTTTAACGAGAACCAATACTGCACACCCTCGGTTCCTACGCAGACTGATCCAAGTGGTCACCTACCCGCAGCCAGTGATGCTTGACTTCGGTGATCTGCTGGGAACCGTGTCTTAACGATCAGTCCACTGCGGGACACATACATATATATATATGCGTGTGTATTAGAGGTTGATAATTACTTAATTCTCAAAGTCAGCAAAATTATAAATTTTATAATCTGAAATAAAAATTTCTATTGCAAGCTTTAAAGTCTAAAGAATATTTTTTTTCTAAATAAATTTTGCTGCAAACTATTTAATGGAAAAACGTCAGAGAGGGAAATGCAGCTTATTTTATTTACTTTTTATTTTTTCATACTCATATTTCATTCATCAAACAAGGTTAATTTCAAAATATTTAGTAATCCGCCTCCCCCCGAAAATAGTAGTCCTTGGGAGCCATATTTATTTTGGACGGTCCCTGTAAATATGTATATACATGATTAATAAATGAGGGGGCTTTCCATATCGTGATCAGCAGTAGAATAATCGCCAAGTCTTGGCAACATCCAGGTAATAAATAAAATCTAAACGTAATTTATAAAACAAATTATTGATAAAGAGATAGTAATAAATACTCATAACTAAAGTGTAGCTTAAATTATTTTACTAAACCCAATAAAACAAATTCTATAAGATTAAAAACGAAATCTAATCTACAAAATCCCTTCAGGATCAACATTATTAAGCCAAATAAAAATAGCAACAACATCCCCCTCCCCCGTCATGAAACTTGAAAAGTAAATAACAGTGTTGTTTACATTGCAAATAAACCTTGTTATATTCTAACCTAATAATAAACCTTATAATCGCTTCAGTCGTACAGATATCAATATTTTAATCAATATACGATAAAATGTCACATGGTTGTCAGCGTCAAATACGCAGCCAGTGATGTAAAATAAACATAAATAAACCCGGCAAAAGTACGGGTAAAAAATTTAGGCTTAAAATGTCCCAGCTTTATTTACATACCTAATACAGCTTGTAGAGCTTGTTCTTCGTCTTCTAAATCCATTTTTTATGAATTCGTAGCAGATTAAAACATGATTCTCACTAAAATCACAACATTTTTACCATGCTTTAAACACATTTACTTTCAGAATCATATACCTGCGGGCATTTCGTCTGGGGTTACATGGAGGTCACGTGATTTCACACAAACGGGTAAAAAAGAACTTTCACACGCGTTCGCTTTCGGTTTATTATTACCGTGAAGTTTCATTTTTCTCTTTCAGTAACAATATAGATTAATCAGCTGTAACAAGGAAAGAGAACCGGACGATTCTTTCCATGTTTCGTAAAATTAAAATAAAAAGTAGAGTTAGTTTCTTTCAACCTTGAAGATGTAACAAGTTGAATGTGAATGATTATTTTTTTTCCCTATGTGCCTGAACTTTTCGACCAATGGGATGGAAGAAGTCTCAACAAACACAAACCACCTGTTTGTATCGCGGAGAAAATGTGTATTCCCGTTCTTAAACTGAATTAAAACTTTATTGAAAACTGTCAAAACTTAATTAAGTGACATTTGAAAGCATTATAGATGGAATTCAAAAAAATGGTGTTCAAAAATTCTATTAGTCGCGGGGTAATCCCTCACCTTTTTTATTTTTATTTTTTTGAAAAAAAATTATTCTGCTTTTCATAATTGATTCTATTGGAGCACAGTGGGGGGGGGGGACTCGTTTTAATATTTAAGAAGGGTACCTTTAACAAAAATTTATAATTGTGAAATAGCTTTAATGATAATTTTTTTCAAATTTTAAAAACGTTTTTTTTTTATTTTTTCCTTTTGAAATTTGAAATGAGTGGATATTTTTTATGTTTAGGTGGGAAATAATTTTCTAATTTCAATTTTTTCATCATTGCTGAATAGTTTTTGGTTAGGGGATCTTTTAATACATATTATAGATATACATATACAGGGCTCGAGAAATAAGTAGTCGAGATTCATGAGTCGTATTTTAAAAATCATGATCTTAATCAGTATTTTAAAAATTTCGTTGAAATACATGAGTATGTTAGCCGAAAAAGTGGTTCAAAAAACACTGTGAATTTACGACGAAATCAGCCCAAATCGAACTTATACATCAAAAAGCGATTCGAAATTCTCATGTCGTAATGATATCCTATTGAAAATATCGATATTTCAGAAAACCATGTAAAAATCTGTAACAATTGCTCAAACACCCGATGAATTTACGATGAAATCGGAACAAAATCGAGCGCACCCACTTAAATGAGCGATTCGAAATTTCCATGACGTATTAATTTCGTATTTAAAAAAAAAAAAAAAATGGAAAAATACGCCCGATTGAACGAAAAAGCTCATACCGATTTCCCTAAGTTATTTTGAATTGAGTTCCTAAGAATGAGAAACTCAATTTTTTTTTAATGTGGTAATTTTTTTAAAAATTTTCTTCTAATATTCGGACGTAGGATCTTCAATGACGAATTGATTAATCATATAAAATTGTTAAAACATATCTTATTTTCTAGGAATGCATGTTTTAAGTTTACTGGAATAGTTTTCCTGTGCTGGTCCCCTAAAATTGCCTCCAAAAGAGAGACGCTGAGGGGAGCAGTTAAAATTATAAACCCTTAAAATTTTACCGTTACAAAAAAAAAAAAAAAAAAATTCTCCATATGTTCTTCAAATGATAGAGATGAGAGCCATTGTGGCTCAGGGGATAGAACGTTCGCCTTCCAATGAAATGACACGGGTTCGAATCCCAGCGATGGCTGGTCGATACGAATTCAGCATCCGGCTCGTACCAACCACAATGCTGACGTTAAGTATACTCAGTGGTAGGCAGATCATGTGTAGGAGTCCCCTTGCCGTTCTGCTAACTGTGAGAGGTATTCGAGGTTTTCCTCTCCATCTAACGCAAATGTGGATTTGTTTCCTCAAAAAGTCCTCCACGAAGGTAAATTTCTACCCATACTTGATCCAGGAGCTCTCATGTCTTCTGGATTGGGTTCAAAGTTACAAGACTACAGAGTTGAACATTAGTCATCGCAAACCCAAAATTGGGTCTGCTGTTCAACGAAGGTTATTAAATAAAATGATAGAGATCTAAAGAAAAATAATCCGAAGAACCAGAATTTTATGAAATAATTGTTGAGCAATGGTTGAAATCAATCAGTTTTTCAACCATTTCTTTTCCTCCTCCTATTTCCAATAATAATGAAGAAAATGCTTCTTTACAACTGGAAAAAAGTTGTAATGATGGAAAGTTTTCTTATCTAGTAAGCAATTTACGTAGTAATACATACTTGTAAAAATACGATGGTTAAACTGAAATTTTGGAGATACGCGCAGACGAGAATTTACAAAATAAAAATAATGGTTTAATTTTGAAATACAAAATATTTTAACACAGTTGATGATTTTTTACTGACTTACTTCAATCTCTTCTGTTTGCATTCTGTTTATACTCTCTTCTGTTTGAATAAATTTTAAACAGAAGAGAAAATGAAGTTGACGCGAGAGCATTTTTGCGCTATGATTTTCTACGATTTTAAAGCAGGTTGTTGTTAATTTACGTCGCACTAGAGCTGCACAATGGGCTATCGGCGACGGTCTGGGAAACATCCCGGAGGATGATCCGAAGACATGCCATCACAATTTGGATTCTCTGCGGAGGGGATGGCACCCCCACTTCGGTAGCCCAACGACCTGCACGCGAAGTCGAGCACTTTACGGTAGACCAGTTTAACGAGGACCCATACCGCACACCTTCGGTCCCAACGAAAACTGATCCAAGTGGTCACCCACCCGCACTCTGACTGCAGCCAGTGATGCTTGACTTCGGTGATCTGCTGGGAACCGTGTCTTAACGATCAGTCCACTGCGGGACAATTTTAGCTGAGCATACAAGTCTTTGCGAAAAGAAACCTTAATTACCTAGATTTATTGTTGTTGTTACTTTACGTCGCACTAGAGCTGCACAATGGGCTATTGGCGACGGTCTGGGAAACATCCCGGAGGATGATCCGAAGACATGCCATCACAATTTTGATCCTCTGCGGAAGGGATGGCACCCCCGCTTAGGTAGCCCGACGACCTGCGCGCGAAGTCGAGCACTTTACGGTAGCACAGTTTAACGAGGACCAATACCGAACACCCTCGGTCCCTACGCAGAACCTAGATTTAAGATAACCCTAAAGAAAAAGTCGAGGTATAAATTAGTTTTTTTTTTTTTGAACGTATAAAAGAGGTTATTTAAACACGTCGTTAGGTTGAAAAGGGTGCTATTAATGAATACCTCAAATATACCTCCAGAGGTATATATGTATCAATCTGAAGTGTTTAATTTTACATCTGTGGAGAGGCAGATATTTACCACTTTAATTTTCAACCTTAGGTTAATACTTATCTACCTGAAGTATATTTTGTAACACTTGTGGAAGTATTTATTCAACAACCTAAGGTGTTTCATTTAACACTTCAAGTTTTCTAAATCTACCTCAGGTGTATTTTTTGAGTTGGAAAGGTAATTTTTTACTAACGTGAGGTGTATTATGTTCAACCTCAAGTATATCTTTTTATGCTTGCAGAGGTATTTATTTATCAATCTATGGTTAGCCGTTTTACACTTCAGAGGTTATTATAAATCAACCTCAGGTGTATTTTTCGCCCGTAGGATAGCTCGATTTTTATGAACGTGAGGTGTTCGATGTTCTACTTTAGGTTTTTATACTTCAATTCCAGGTATAGATTTATATAGTTCTTGAGGTATTTATTTATCTACCTAAGGTGCGCCATTTTACACTTCTGGTTATTATAAATCAACCTCAAGAGTATTTTTTGACACTTGGAAATGTATTTTTAGTATCAATTTATCAACCTAAGATGTGACATTTTACACTTCAGGCTTATATAGCTCAACCTAAAGCTGTTTTTTTTTTAATTACTTACGAAGGTAATAATTCCCAAACGTGAGGTGTTATACGGTCCACCTAGTTTCTCAGGGTTGCCACTCAAATCTGGAAAAAGAAACACAATATATTTAGAGGAAACAACAATTACTGCGCTCTTGTCGTGTGAGATATATTGGGCAAACTATATTTATTAGTTTTAATCGCTGGAAAAACAGCTGAACATAATGTTATAGTAAATGAAATAGTTTAGTATAGTTGAAATATCCCATAGATTACTTTTTGAGTGGTCACCATTTTAAAAGACAAGAACAAAATCCCCTGTATTTTCCCAGTTTGTGAAGAAAAAATCAAAATTCCCTGCATTTTTAGGTGATTTTTAAATTCCCCGTGGAGTAGAAACCCTGTTTATTAATTTTTAACCTCACTATTATATAAAGATATTATTTATATTACATAAAGAATAATATATATCATTACATTTTTTCACTAGTAAAGATCTTCATTTATCAACCTGAAGTTTTTAATATTAAACCTTCGGCAGTAATTGCTTCTTTTGTTGAGCTATAAAAGAAAGTTTCAAATACATAATTCTTCTGTAATTTTAATCGATTGATTTAAATCATCTTGAAATGACACTTATCCGAATTTTACAGTTAAAAATTTTTTTTTTTGTGGGAACTCATATTTTTAGAAGATAGTTGTCTAAGGTGCTTGAATTTTTAAATCTATAAAACTGCAAATTTAACAGGGTAGCCACTCAAATCAGATTTCAAATTTCCCCGATTTTTCCAGAAAAAAAGTCTTAAAATTTCCAGGTTTTTGTTTCTTTTTTCTTATAACGTGTAGGATGTGTACAAGAAAAGTGTCTATATTATAAAATATTTTAATCATGTTATTTTTTTAACATATGTTGAAAAAAATAATTTATTTTGACAATTTGGCAAGATTTTTTAATTATTTTTTAATGTTCTGGTACAAAATTTTGAATCAAAAATCATTTATTGACCAACAAGAGAGTAAAATTAAATATTAATATATAGTTGGTTCTTAAAAAAACCTTTTTTTAAAAATTAAAATATGTTATAAAAGGTTAACCCTCCTGGCGGCGGACCCGTAATAACTCGGGAATCATATCTACACGCAAAGCGGCAAGCCCGGAATAACTCGGGTTGCCTATCTGCCTCTCTAGCGGCGCGCCCGAGTTTTTCGCTGGTATTTTTTTTCCTTCCCCTACGACCGCCGACTGGGTACTAATTGAGAGGTGGGGATAGCTGTCATCATAAATCACTATAACAGAGGAGTTGTGAGTCTATTTTAGAGTTCATAGTACATTAGTAGTTAAAAGGTACTGATTAGAAAAGGTTTTGGTGAAGTGGAAAAATTAATTTAAAGTTTTATTTTATTTTATTTATTTATTTCAATTTTTTTTTTCTTTTGCTAATACCAAATCAAACATTTCGTTGCTTTCATTGCTGTTTAATTTTTATTATTGTTATTTTTTTTAAATTGAAGTTCTTCGTGGTAAAATTAGAAAAATGGGAGGGGGGAATAGATTATCGCAAATTACTTTCAAATTTTTTAATATTTGTTTATTTTGAATAAATTTTTGAATATCTCTATTAATAATGTTCTGCAGTTTCGTTATAAGTACTGTAAATTCGATATTTTGATAATATTCATTAACTGAATTTTATTTTGTGAACTTAATTGGAAGAGATTTTAACTTAGTTTAGATTTTGACTTATTTTATTTCTTTCCAACTGCCAGAAAGTACTCCTTACTTATTTTTCAAGCTCACTAATTTTGAAATGTTAAAATTTTACTTTACAAACATTATTTTAATCAAAGTCATTTTTTTTCCTTAGGAAATGCAAAAAAAAAAATAATAATAATAAATAAATAAATAAAGAGCGAATAAATAAAATTCTGTTTTTTTTTTTTCTTGATGTTTTAAGCATTTCCTTTTAATTATCGCGTCTGAAATTTATACAGAAATAAAATCTTGAAAAAACAGAATACGAAAGACAGTTATTGAATTTTTTTAAGAAATAACTTGCATATTCAAAACATTTTTTGCAAAATCAAAAATCTTATAACTACAAAGAAACCAACGAGATTAAATATCTTTTTAGGTTTAATTTTAATTAAAAGTTTTAAGTTTATATTAAAACCATATAATAATACTTTGAAGCAATTTTTCCCAGCTAAACTCTGATTACTTCCTGTGACATTTTTAATATCAAGTGATACTATCAAGCAATTTATTAATAATGAGAGTAAAATTCTTAAAACTAAGTAAGATACTTGTTTTATTGCGTCATAATAAAGGAATTTAACGAATTGCAAATTAGCATGGACTTCGGATAGTTATTCGGATTCGGATTCTTATTATTTAACAAGAAATTGCTTAGTAGTTTTCTTCTTCCTCATAAAGTTATCTATTATTTAATAAACTAATATTGTTTAAAAATGTATCCAAAACTAACTTCATTTAACAAGACTAGGTAAAAGAAAGAGTATAAAATAACTTTTATTTTTTAAAAGTTTCTTTTTTCAATCAAAATTTTTTAATAATACTATTTTTATGTATTTGTTTCAAATCTCTGATTTAATTATAATCAATACATATTAAGAACAATAATCAAAGGAAAAGGCAACGCAAAGTTAAGTTTTTTGTATTACACAGTTCTTTACTTTCACTTGACCAAAAAAAAAAGGCCAAACAATCTAATATTTATTTAGTAAGGTGTAAAAAAATTTTTTTCAAAAATTAATATTTGAGAAATTAAAGAAAATTATTTTTACTAGATAATTTAGCGAAATGAATATATGCTAAGATAACATTTCGAACGGTTCAAAAAAATTTTAATTTTTTTACTTATGAATTAACTGTCGTAGAAATTTAATAACAAAACATTTGTTTCAAAAATATCAAATATGATGATCCTGCAATCTTGGTAGGTATTAAAATTCTAGAAAACATCGTTGAAGGTGTCACAATAAAATTATTTGCGAGATAAAGTAAGGATAACTTTTAAAATTACATATATATATATTATTATATTGCAACCATATATATATATATATATATATATATATATATATATATATATATATATATATATATATATATATATATATATATATATATGTAATGTTAAAACAATTATATATTAAATATAATCCATAAATAGAGCATTTATCCAACGCGCAAACGCTTAAAAACCTTTCCCACAAGAAAGTAATAATATTGATCTAATTATCTCAAAAAATGTGATGATGTGGCTTTAGCAGCTTGGGAAATTGATCAGTCCCACGCTACTGAGACCTATTAACATTTAAATATATTGTCCAGAAAGATATAAAAACCCTCTTTCCAAGGTCAAATGTGCTATTCTATACCTATCCACCAGCATGTAATGTTGTCATTCTGGGGCTCTGGCCCTTACGTTAATAAAATTCGATTATGATTACCGTATTTTCCTGTATCTTTTTCAAGAAGCACCGGCCACACTACAAACTTACAATGTTTAGGCTTTCAAAGCGTAACAGATAAGTCGGCAGTGATAGTTTCCTGTCGTGAAAAATTATTATTGAAAACTGAAAATGATATTTAATTTAAAAATGGAATACATCTTTTAATGATCTACTTTCTCTTCGAAAATGATTCGTAACCTTGGATTAGAAATTCGAATGCGTGGGTGTGGTTAAGAAGAACGAGGACTGTTATTTCTCTCTTTGTTTTGTCTACTTCTTGCTTTAATCACCGATTAGAACTTTATTTTGATGACTTTGGAGTTAAGAAACAGAAAAATTAAACGAACAATGTCGGATTCTGAAGAAAAACAGGTGGACGCTCCAGTGCGCGTTAATATTTCTCCGTGTGAGGATAAAAATAATTTTACCAACTGGATCAAGTATTTCAATAAAAAATGTGAAATCCTACATTTGGAAGAATACTGGAAAATAAATAACATATCTGAATACCTGAAAAGAGACTTATTTACCTTCTACATTAATGAATGCATAGAAATTGAAAAATGGACCGAACTCGAGGAAAAACTACAAGAAAAATTTTCTCTTTCTAGAGAAGAGAAGTATGAACTTTTTCTATCTATGAGGCCATCTCCAAAAAAGACATTTTCTGAATATGCTACAGAGAAGTGGAGAGCGTCGAAGGATCTAAGCATAGGTGAGGAGCTGTTGCTAGAATCCATCAAAGCTGACGTACCAGAAAAATTTCGTAATTTTCTGAGTATAGCATCTCCTTCTACTGTTGAAGAACTTATTAAGTTGTGTTCAAAGTTAGAAAAAAATGAAAAGTGTGCCTTCAATAGACCTACTCCCCAACGACAAAACTGGAATGATAATCCAAGATACTATGAGCAACCAAGGCAGTGGATTCCCCAGCATCGGTACAGAATGGAGCAGCCAAGGCAGTGGATTCCCCAAAATCAGTACAGAATGCAGCAGCCAAGGTTTGTGAATTCTCTTAATCGCTATGGTGTACCTCAGCATGATTCCCAGCCTCCGCAGCACAGCAATAACAACAGCTGACCATCAAATGACTATTTATGTGTGACATCGCGAGTAAACAATAAGAACTTACTAACTATATTGGACACAGGATCCAACATCACTATAATTCCAAAACATTTTATACGACAATCAAAAAAACATTCGAACTCTACTAGGATTTTAATTTCGCAATTTCAAGGAAATATCAAAGGAAACCTCCAAAAGGTAAGTGTTAAAATAGGAAACATTACAAAAGTAATAACATGCGCCTTTATAGACACCCCTCTTAATTATGCAATACTTGGTCTTAATGAAATTTCATTATTTAAGTTACATATTGATTTTGAAAATTTTAGAGTTTTTCAAAAATTTAAAGATGTTACATATGATAAATTTTCTCAGTCTAATAATTATTATAGTGCTAAAAATAAATATCATACTAATATATTTTACAACAATAAACAAAAAATTGATCTTAAAAATGTGAATTGTAATGTAAATGATTGTGTTAATAATAGATATATAGAAACTAATAATTTTTATGATGAAAGAAATTTCAATAGTTTAAATATTCATGAGCACAGGCTCAACCCACCCTCAGAATTTCAGGATAAAATACCTGTAACTTCTGAAGAGGATAGGGTAAAGTTAAATTATCTTTTATCTAGTTATGATCATGTATTTTCCAAAAATAATTTTGATATTGGCAACTTAAATCTTCAACCTGTTAAAGTAAAGTTAACTTCTGAACTGCCCATATTATTGCGTCCATATCGAGCATCTGTTAAAGATAATGCAGAAATTAAAAATCAAATAGATAATTTATTACAAGCTAACATAATTAAACCCTCCTATAGTCCATACTCTTCCCCAGTTACTCTTGTTTACAAAAAAGATGAAGGTAATAAAACCAGATTGTGTGTAGATTTTAGAAAACTTAATCAGATAACCAAAACTGACTCTGAACCTGTACCTAGAATTGATGATTTAATTGATAAATTGTCTAATGCTAAATATTTTTCAACTATAGATTTAAAATGTGGTTACTGGAATTTAACAATAGATCCAAATGATACTGAAAAATTAGCATTTACAACCAATTTTGACCTTTATGAATTTTTACGTTTACCGTTTGGTTGGAAAAATTCACCCGCTATTTTTCAAAGAGCTATTCGTCAAATTTTACAGAAACATAAAGTTGATTTTGCTTTAAACTATTTTGATGATATTATCATATATTCTGATAATTATTTAGAACATTTAGATCATTTAGAGAAAATTTTTAAAATATGTGAAACTGAAAATTTAAAACTTAAATTTTCAAAATGTCAATTTGCTAAAACTAAAATAAAATTTTTAGGATATGAAATAAAAAAAGGTCAATATTCACCTGCAAATGCTAATATCGAAACTATTAGACAGTTAAAACCTCCAAAAAATGTTAAAGAGTTACAACGATTTCTTGGTAGTATTAATGTATACCATAAATTTATTAAGAATTATGCAGAACTTAGATTGCCACTTAATAATCTTCTTAAGAAAAATGTTAAATGGAATTGGACAGTAGAATGCAATACCTCATTTAATCAATTAAAATCATCTTTAATTTCTAAACCTGTCTTAACTTTGTATAATCCTAATTATCCATGTCATTTGTTTGTTGATGCCTCAAAAGAAGCAATTGCTGCTGTTTTAAAACAAAAACATCCCGATGGCTCATTGCATCCAATAGCTTTTCACTCCAGATGTTTATCTCAACATGAAAGAAATTATTCTATTACTGAATTGGAATGTTTAGCTATTATTAATGCTTTAGATAAATATCATTGTTATTTGCATGGAAATAAATTTATCATTTATAGTGATCATTCCGCGTTGACTTGGTTAAAGAAAATAAAAAATCCTACAGGTAGACTTTTTAGATGGTCTTTAAAACTATCAATGTATGATTGTGAAGTAAAATATATTAAGGGTCAAAATAATCATGAAGCTGATATGCTTTCTAGATATTCAGTATTTTTTAGTTTATTTGATAATAATCCAGTTGTGACTCATGATGAAATTAAAGAAGCACAACTAAATGAAAATTTAAGTAATCTTAAATTCATAACAATTAATGATTTGTTAACGATTAAGAAAAAAGGTTTGCATAAAATAGTAATACCATTTTCTTTGAGAACAAAAATATTAGAAAAAACTCATTTTCAATTTGGTCATGTTGGTATTAAAAAAATGATTGCTTTAATCTCACCCTTCTACTATTGGCCTAATATAATAGTTGATATCTCTAACTATGTTAAATGTTGTGAAACTTGCCAAATTAACAAAAAATCTCACCAAAAAAGATTTGGGTTGTTACAAAGTATGCCCCCTACAGAGCAACCATTTGAAATTTTATCAATTGATACTGTCGGAGGGCTCAACTATTACAACTCAACTAAAAAATATTTGCATTTAGTTATTGATCATGCTACTCGATATCTTTGGACTTTTCCTTCAAAAAGTGTAACAACTGAAACATATACAAATTGCTTAAAACAAATTTTTCAAATTCAAGTTCCAGATAAAATTTTAAGTGATCGTAATGCTGCATTTACAGCATCTAGATTTAGAAGATTTCTTAGAAACTATAATGTTAAACAATTATTGACTTCAGCTCATCATCCGCAAACAAATGGAAAAGTTGAAAAATCTAATGCGACAATAATCTCTAGGTTAAGATGTAAAATCAACGAAAACTGTAAAAAATTTCCGTGGACAAAGTTATTAGAAGAAGTAACACATGAATATAATTACACCCCTCATTCTGTAACACAATTTCCTCCTGTTTATTTAATGTATGGAAAATTACCTTGTGATTCTCTTGTAAATCAAAATATTTATCCTCCAGTTGATGAAGCAAGAAAAATAGCTGCTCAAAATACCCAAGAGTTTTTTAAGAAAACCAAAATTCGTTATGACACTCATTTTTTGGAACCTAATTTTAAAGTTAATGATTTAGTAATTTACGAAGAATTCCATTATCCTAACACAAGGAAATTAAGTTCACCATATTCTGGTCCATACAAAATTTTAAAGAAATTATCTGAGGTGTCATTTGAAATTGATAAACCTAATTTTCTCACTAAGAAAGAATCAGAAATAGTACATGTAAACAAATTAAGGAAATTTTATCCAAGTCAACAGTTTCAATTGTATGTAAAAAATTCATAATAGCTTTTCAATGCTGGTATTTTCATCTGTTTTCATTTTTATTTTCTGTCCCTATTTTTGGAGTCCCGTTATTTTTTTTTAATGCATCTATGTCTGAATTTTTTATTACATGATGTTTGAGAGTTACTTTGGAAAATTTAGATAAATTTCCTAAATTTTATTTTGCAAATGAAATATATAGAAATGGTTTTTTGAGCCGTGGGACTCCTCACATAGAATGTTTCTTTACTGATGTTTTCTCCTCAATTAAGGATCAAGCATGAGTAAACAAACTTAAAACCCTATTTTTTTTCCCCGTCTAGTTGGGAATATTTTACCCAACTGAGACTATCAATTGTTATCAATGGATAACGCTTATATTTTTATTATTTTGGAATAAAGCATATCATTTTCAACAAAGATTTATTATGCACTTTGTATGTAAATTTTTATGCTATCGAAGAATTTAATTATTATGTGGAAAAGTAAACATTTTAAACTAGATTACTTATATTATTTGTATTATTTTATTTGTATTGATTTCTTCATATGCTGTGAATAATTCTACACAATATTTGTGAAAACACATAACCATATGGGATCATAAGTAAAAACCATGTAAATGATAAGTGAATTTAAATGACTTCATGAATAATAATTGTTTTAAGAATGAAACAATGATGATAAAGACTGCAAACATTCTTTTCCTCTTCTTACATGGACGAATAATTCAATAAGTTTAGCAAACTATACGTCTGAACAATGGATCCAGTTTATTTCAAGAAAAGAACTTTTCACAAGTTGTGAAATTGTGGTTTGATTTATTTTTATTTTAGATATGTCATGGTATTTTTGTTTTAGATATTCTAGAGTTGTTTTGATATTTTGTATTCTTTTCAACAGGAAAAGGAAAAATGTACATAATCATTATTAATTATTATAAAGATATTAATTATTGTTATTCAAAGTTATGCAGAAATATTTAGTTACTTTTATATAAATGTTATTGTTGTAATACTTTACTTATAAATGTATAATATTGGACAATATACCAGAAATAATAAATTTTAATTTGAAATCGCGTGAAGGGGGAAGTTCTGACCAATAGGCTAGCATATTGATCAGACCTTTCTTCAGAGGGGGGGAATATTATGTAATGTTAAAACAATTATATATTAAATATAATCCATAAATAGAGCATTTATCCAACGCGCAAACGCTTAAAAACCTTTCCCACAAGAAAGTAATAATATTGATCTAATTATCTCAAAAAATGTGATGATGTGGCTTTAGCAGCTTGGGAAATTGATCAGTCCCACGCTACTGAGACCTATTAACATTTAAATATATTGTCCAGAAAGATATAAAAACCCTCTTTCCAAGGTCAAATGTGCTATTCTATACCTATCCACCAGCATGTAATGTTGTCATTCTGGGGCTCTGGCCCTTACGTTAATAAAATTCGATTATGATTACCGTATTTTCCTGTATCTTTTTCAAGAAGCACCGGCCACACTACAAACTTACAATGTTTAGGCTTTCAAAGCGTAACATATATATATATATATATATTGCAACCATTCTGACAATGGTTGCAATTTTGAACACGAATTCTTCAAGATGAGCCTTGACAATAAATCTAAAAGTATATTATTCAAAAAGGTATATTAGCAGATTCAACTGATAAGATTTATTTCTTATTGCTTTTCTATTACATAGAAAGATGATCTTTAAAGGACATTTTATTTTCAAATTTTATTTTACTGTGAAGGTATTTTATTTTTATGCACTACTTTATAATTTTGGACAATAAATTAAATGTTTGGTTTTAATTTGTTTACTGTTAGTTAAGTTCTGTTCTATCCCTCCTTTTTCAAATTACATATATAAATACGTTTCTCATTGCAAGCTATTAGGCAATAATTTTTCTCCGGAAATGTTTTCTTGTAAGAGGACCGGCAGAGAAGAGAGAAATTTAAAGACTAGGTTTAAAAACAGAGTGTCAAGGATTCAGTGAGTGATTTATCCTTTTTTCCAGAAATGTACAAAGCTTGGAATTCCACACAATTAGCAACTACTGGGCTGCGATACAGGAAATGACCCCTTGCAGAGAAGGAAATATCACTCTTTCAAAACGCCAATCCTCCATTTCCCCATGCATTGAATACACCTATTGTAATCTTAGAAAGAATTCTTCTTCAAGAAATTTCTTGCAACATTTGCTTTCATTCTTTGAAAACTAACACTTAGTACACAGTGTTGACCCCAGGATATCTTCAGTTTCCTTCAGTTCGAATGTATTATTGCTTCAAAAGAAAGCGCAAAATGAAATATGCCACCCCTTTTTTTTTCTCTAATAAGTTTACTAATAAAATAACTAAAATGGTCATGTCATCTAGTAAAAGTAGATTTAATATAAAACTTTGAAGTAGTGTAAATAAAGCGAGTATATACTCTCTTTCAAGACTCCCAAAAGCTGAATATAGACCATTCTCAAAGTCTAAAATAGATTTTGTAACAATGAATTTTTTCACTCTATATTTAATTGGTAAAAAGATTGTCAACTGCAAATATTTTATGTTGCAAAAACTTTTAAATCAATTATCTCTTATTGGTGTTGGATTTTCATGAAGTCGTGATTTCTTAAATAATGTTTGTTTTTTCCTTCTTCTAGATCACTAATTCCTAACTAAATTCAATATAATTTGTCCACAGCTTCTCAATCTGATTTCTATTCTTATTTCAGAATAATTATTTTACTAACTTATAAACTTTAAATTTTAATAGGGGTATCAGAATCAATGCAGTTCGTGTATATTCGTGTTTACTGAGTATATAATTATATTGAACTAATCAGTCATCATAAAATTGTTCTATTTAATGAAAACATTTTTTGATTTTAGAATTGAAGGATTTTAAAGCTGTTTTTATAAAGCTCTTACCAGAAATTTATGAATAGTAGTTTGAACAAAAGATTTTCTTTAATGCGTTATTTTATATCAAATTAATTACCACTTTAAAATCATTTCTAGTTTTAAAAATTTCTCAAGAGCTAATAAGAAATTTTTTGGTAATCTTAACTTTAGACTTTTAATACTAATTTGGATTTCGTTATTGCTGAATATATTTCAATTCATCAGATTTGAAAAATATTTTGTAAAACAAAATTCCTGCAAGGAGTTAGAAGTAAGACTACGATCATGCTCTTACGCCAGTGAGCTTCCAAAAAATGTGAATATGTAAAAAAAGGAAATTGAAATTTTACACAAAAATATAGAGAATTTAAACATAAACATAGGAGTGCTCATTTAATTTTTTTTTAACATTATGAGTAGAAAATTGTTTTATTCTGAGAATACTTTCTTATTAAAAAGTGATTTTTTTAAAAACTAAAATATATGATTTTCAATAGAAAAACCAACATTTAAATTAAATCACAAAATATGAAGTTTGATTGAAGTATTCAGTTTCCCTGATTGAAATTCTAAACCTGGTCATATTATTAGACTGAAAATTAGGTTAAAATTCTGTTCAGTAGGGTTACATATTTTTAAACTTGGTGTGTGCAAAGGATCTATGACTATGCAAGAAATTGGAAAAAAAATTTTGACCGCAGTTTGGATCAATCTGTAATTTCTTTCTATGACGTTTGCTGATATGGATAGAGACTGGATATATAAATAATTATGAAGAAATCACAAAAAATGGAATCATTTCAAGGATATAAATTCATAAATGTAGACTATGATCTTTGTATATTTTTTTTAATTTACGTTTGTTTATTATAGGTCCGTTTTATTTATTACTAAAACAAATTTTTTTTTCTTCTTTTTTTGTTCAATTATTGATTCGTTATAAAATAAAAAAAATTTATGCAATTCAAAATTCCAATAAAAGTAATACTGAAAAAAAAAATTTTGAAATCAATAGTAAATTTAAGTTTATATTCTTCCCTTATTCTTCTTTACACCAAAAAAGGAAGAGATTTTAAGTAAAAACAACCACAAGAGGAAATTCTATAAAAATTTTGCAATTAACCACCTAAGTTTTTCATTTTAAACTTGCTTTAAGCTATTCTCTTAATCGTTATCTTATAGTTTATACCTAATGTCTATGGCATGCATAATGTGATGAATACTATTGAATATTCATAGATATCATAGACAAAAAAAGATTTTGCCAAAATGTTTCAAATACAATCTGTTTGAAACATTGAACTATTTAAAATCAAGCCTACTTTAAATAATAGTTGCTCTCGAGGTATCCACCTTCAAATCAATCTAAAAACTGAAGAAAAAATCGGAGAACTGCAAAGAAATGTGAAAATGAATGCTCTTTGGATATCTTCTTATATTAAAGTTAAAAAATAAATTTTTTATTGAGTTATACAATGAATAATTTTTTAGAGTGATTAGGGGGTGTGCTCGTTTTTATTAACACCAACGTTTATTTGGGCCAGAATTCCCTCAAGTTAGAATTTTCACTTATATTTCCTGTACTTTACTTGTACATTTTTTTAAATTTATTTTTGAATGCCTGAAAATTCAAATAGAATTAAATCTGTTAAATTCTGAAAAATTCAGAAAAATAAAAAATTTTGATCAGAAACAAAATGAATAATAGCAAACCAAGCTAATAACCATGCAACACATAGTTTGCATCGATTAAAAAATATTACGGGCAATTTTTAAAATTTTCATACGTTAATAATAGCATTGAACCAAGAAATATAACGATTTAAAGGATACGCATTACTATTTTCAAACTAATTTAAATATTCCATCATGTTATTCAGAAATTTCTCTTTCCTTATTTCATTTTTCCTGAAATAAATTTCAATTTGAAATGTGATAAAGTTTAGCAAGGAAAATGTTTATATAACTTTATAAAATTCATCCAATTGGTCTCTAAACTTTCTAATTTATTCTTTACAAGAATTTGAAAGCTGGCTTCTCAAAAAAAATAAAATGTTATTTGAGAACTTACTAATTTGAAGACTGCCAAATAAGAAAATGTTCCAAAATGCCAAAGTTCTGATTTTAGTATCGAATAAGAAAACTATTTCCCTTTATTAGCAATAAACTATTACCAATTTACAAAACCATGAAAATTCTACGGAAATGAGATTAAAAAGAACACAATAAAGTTTGCATATTTTAATAAACCATTTATATTGCTTTCGAAATGAGATTGCAAAAATAATTATTAAAAATTTAAAAACTTATATCAAAACTTTACCAACAATATTTATTTAAAACATATTATTTCATATATTCAAACATATCAGTTTATAAGCATCAGTTCAAAAATATCAGCTTAGTTAAAACAAGTTGATTCATAACAATTTATTTAAAACATATCATAACAGTTATTTTATGCTTTTTCCTCAGAAATAGCGAGAGAAAAGCAGCTTTTGCCATATAAGTGGAATATAATAGCATTTAATATATATATATATATATATATATATATATATATATATATATATATATATATATATATATATATATATATATATATATATATATATATATATATATATATATACACACTCCGAGCAGCGAAAAAATACTTTAAATGAGCAAATTTTTTTCCTTTTAGGTAGGTTTCTATGCGATAATAAAAAATCTTAAATAGTTGCCCGGGGGAAATTTAAATATTTTTTCTATACAATATATCTTGGTTCTCAAAATTACTACTACTTTAAGCAAGCGGATTATTCAAATATCAGTTATGCAATTAAGTGGGGCAACTGTATAAGGAAAATGTCAACTAAAATAAATATATAAATAAAAATAAACAATTCTGTTTAATTGATGGCGTATGCGTTATAAAACCAAAATTTTTGGAAAAATTATCGATAAAGATTAAGCAGCAGAGAAATAGGAAGAAAAAATTTAACTATATTTTCTCTCTAAGAAAAGCTACAAATGTGCTTCTTCAGTTGCTACTTCAAATACTACTTCAGTTTACTAATCCTTAATGGAAGAATAAAATTTTATAGGGCAAAAATTTACAAAGATTTATTCAGACTTCAATAGTTAAGTATTTTATCAAAGGCTATCAAGCCATGTCATTTCTTTAAAAATAATGATAGTTGACTGGAACTTTTCAAAATGTAATGAGGCAAATAATAATGGTAATTACTCAGTTAGTGTAAAATTTCCAGTTTCTGCATGGAATTACTATTTATAAACTATAATGAAATTTATTTGATACATAAGGAGTTAAAAAGCATTAATTTTATAAAAATTAGAGAGCTAAACTAACACGAATCAAAATTACAAGTGACTACATTTTGAATATTGTTGTTAAAATTATATTTAAAATTATATACTTTCCAAATCAGAGAATATATAACTTGAAAAGAAGATAATGATCATGGTTTAGATTAAATAAAAGAAAAAGATTGCCACTCTGCAAAATTAAATATTATAGAAAATTAAAGGATCTTAAAAGTAGTTATAAACGATATGCATAGTGATGATAAGCACTAAATCAATGTAAATTTAATAATAAAAAAGAAAGAAACTTAAACTACAAATTATTTTCAACTTTATTTTTTTTTATTTCAAAATTCATATTATAATTTTTCATTAATTAATTTTTTATTTTTATCTTAAACTGGAATAAAATTTGTCTAACAATCTTCATCAATGAGAAAGGCGAGAACCATTCAGTCATGTCTTTTAAATATAAATTGTAAAAAGATTAAAACATTCTAAAAACAAACATTGAATTGCAGGAGGATTCAAAAAAGATAGTTGAAAAGTGAACTACAAAACGAAATTCATCCATCAAACTGTCATTTCCTTGGTTGACCCTCCCATCCTAAAGCTGACCACATAGAGCGTAAATAATTCCCTTAACAGCAAACGGAAGAAAAGGGGGGAGGCATTCCTTTTGTCTGACCTCTGCCCATTTCAGGGGGAACTCCTTTAAATATGTTTGCCCATTTAAGAGTAAAACTATTTCAAGTAAGCGCCACCAAGAGGGTTAAAATGAAATAGAAAAAATTAGCATTAATGCAACAATTATAACGATTTGTCGACAAACATTGCTGTTAGGGATTGTAAAAAAATGTGTGATTGGTTGGTTTGCTAAGAAAAAATAATTCACAGATTTCTTTGAATGGGAGCAGAAAATCTTTCAGAAAAAGAGTGCAATATAAAATCTATTATTATTAGATTATAACCAACAAATGTTTGGAGAATTTTATAAAGTTAAAAATACAAAAACCTTTTGTAAATAGAAAAAAAAATTTCCACCAAAGCAGTGCCGTAACTTCACCCCTCAGGGCCCTTTCAAAAACTTTCAGTACTCCATCTCTAACCGTCATTTTAGCTATTTATGTATTATGTTTGCGAATATATTTATGAAAGCAAGTCATTTGTACGCATATAAATTGGATTACAAAACATTGCAAGTTTTAAACATGACAAAATGCAAAATTTCAGCGAAATAGACTAATCCTGAGAAATTAAATTTTAAAAAAGTCGTACTTATAAAACTCAATTTCTCAGGAACTAATGCACTATTCAACCAATTTCGCTCAAATTTGTATTTTCCATGTGGAATTCGATACTTTAAAATGATACAAAAAAAAAAAAAAAAAAACTGTATGCCTTACGATTCAAAAGTTTTCAGACTATTATTGTCCCAAAGGGGACTGATCGTTAAGACACGGTGTCTGCGTAGGGACCGAGGGTGTGTGCGGTATTGGTCCTCGTTAAACTTGTTCTACGATAAAGTGCTCGACTTCGGATGCAGGTCACCGGGCTACCGAAGCGGGGGTGCCATCCCCTCTACAAAGGATCAAATCTCAAGGGATGTTTCCCAGACCGTCGCCAATAGCCTATTGTGCAGCACTAGTGCGACGTAAATGATCAACATCAGACTATTATTAAATAAAAAATATTTACTAAAAGTTATTTTTTTGCATGGAATTATCTTTAGATAACAGAATTTTATAATTGGCGATCGAAATGGGCTGCAGGTGGCGTAGAGCAGAACTCTTTTCCTATGGCAACACTTCACATGCTTTCCCCATTAGCGTGTGGAAAGTCATAGAGGAAGGAAGTACGTTAGTTTCTCTCTTGATTTTCATATAGATTGAAATCCTTTAACTTGAAAAACTATATGGAACTGAAAACTACATTAAACATAGTTCTAAAGAAAAGTATCACGGAAATTTTAGAAAATATTTTTATTAAGTAAAAATATTAAGAAAAGGGAAAATATCGTAGTACATTCCTATATAACTGAAAAGAGGAGGAGAGGGAAGGGAGAAGGGCTAAAGGCATGAAACCGGTCTCTCCCCAGATGGCGTATTCGAGTGTTGCGATCGCGAATCGTGTGCAAAATTTTTTCAATTCCCTGAAAAAGATCTCGATCTGTAGTGAAATACAAAAACATAAAATTAACATTTGGGGGTCCAAACTTTGGATAGCTCACCCGACTCAACTATTGGGACCATATTCCCCTGATTACAGGTACCTCCTATATTATGGGGGTTAGAAAATCGAATCTGTTGAACAAAAGTCATGTTTCTTCAGAGAAAGTATGTTTTTGTGTCTAATTACGTAACTTAAAATAAAATATCGTGCACTAATTAATTTGCATATTTGATGTCACACCTTCGAATTATTAAGATGGAGTCCTAGAACGTGAAGATCCGATCATTAAATCAAAAGTTATTCAGGGTGGTACTTTTTTGGTTCACTGTACGTAAATGTTACCAATTTACGACATCTCACCGAGGGAATTTGACTAGGGGGAAAATAGCTATTCATGTTGTCCACTCCTGTCCCCCATGTCCACACCCACAGTAGCCTCCTTTTCCTCTAAATATAATGCTTATCATAAAATACCAATTTTATAAACCTGTTAAATCCGGTTACTATATCGTTAGGAAGATCTTTTCAAGACAAAACCATTATAAAAATTAAAATTATTTTTTAGTTTCAAATCTAAAAGTTTTTGATCGCGTTATGGAAACTGAAGGAAATTGTAGACTTTTTTTTTCTATCGGCACATGTACCCACATTTTAATTGAAAAAATATTCCTAATTGATCTATAGTCCTCATCATCATCATATCTGGCTAGACAGCCCAGGGTGGGCCAGTGCCTTCCTTTGAATTCGAATCCACTTCTCTCTACTTTTGACACTTGTTCGCCAGTTTTTCTCCTTTAGAGTAAGGATCTCAGCCTGGGTCTACCTCTTTTCCTGTTCGTTAGGGGTTAGTGTAATAGGATTTTCTTCAAATTTGAGTCATCATTCCTTCTGAAAATGTGAGCTGCCCAGTTCTTTCGATTTATTTTTATGAATTTCGCAATATCTGGCTCTCTGTAGATTTTATACAGTTAGTATTATATCGTCTTCTCCAGGAATTATTTATTTCTATCCCATCAAGGATGGCCCTCAAAACTCTTCTCTCAAAAATGGCAATTTTATTTTCACCAGCTTGAGTTAGGTTCCAGGGCTCAGAGCCATAGGTAAGTATTGGCCTAATTAATGTTTTATAGAGTAAAAGTTTTGTATTTTTTGATAAAAGAGAGGATTTGAAAAAACTTTTTAAACCATAAAAAGCTTTATTTGAACAAATTAGACGACTCCGAATCTCATTGTCTATGTTATTGTCAGCAGTAACTATTGAACCAAGGTAAGTAAAATTCTGAACAGACTGAAACCTGTGGGAACCAATCTCCAGATAGGATTCACTAGAATTTAATTTAGCAAATACAGGCATGTATTTGGTCTTATCGGTATTAATGATTAGTCCCATATCCCTAGCAGCAAGCTCCAAAGAAAGGAAAGCCTCTTTTAATGCAGGAACAGTTCTTGCAATGATGTCTAAATCATCCGCATACGCCAATATTTGAATAGATTTTGAAAATATGTTGCCTCTGATATTGATTTCAGCATCTCTTATAACTTTCTCTAGAGCAGCATTAAAAAGAAGACAGGATAAGGAGTCTCCCTGTCAGACTCCATTATTTACTTTAATTTCTTCAGATAAAGATCCCAAAAGTTTGACTCTGCATACGGTGATCTATAGTCCTAATTGAAAAAATATTCAGAAATTGTTTCTCTATATACATCGATTAACAAAAACAAAGTTGCCTTACTCCAATATGGACAGGTCCCTAGAAAATCGTTCTTGAATATTTGGCCTATGTATTCATGACGCCATGTAATCATATGTGACAAAATTATGACAAAGAGCAATTGTTTTTCTTATGAAAGAAAAATGAGAAAAAGTCAAAGCATATTTACTAATTAAAAAAAAGTTCTTTTTAATGGTTCGTCTTGGAAACGAATTTTAATTACTACTGAATTCTAAGCTGATATTCATAGCTTTTTTATTATATTAAATGCGTTCTTTTATTTAATTAAATATGATTTTTTTTTTAATATAAAATAAAGATTGCATTTCACTTTTTAATTTTATTATCCTGTCTTTTTTTCAAAGTTGTTGAAAACCCTAAAAATTCGAAGTTCAAATTTAAAAAATTTAAAGGTTTTAATAATTTGAAAAATAAAAAATTAGAACAAAATCCATGCACCCAATAAGCAGTAAAATTATCAATTAAAGTATTTACTATACAAATTAAATTTTATATACGAACATAAAAAAAAGCAATTTTTATGTTACCATTCTTATAAAAGAATTAGAACAGTATATAAATATAAAATTTAAATGTATTAAATGAGTTAATGCAAACATTTACTTACCTCCTTATAAATAAATTTACATTTGGTTTTCTTGTTTTCCAAAGAAAATTTTTATTAAGAATGGGGATTATTGATATCATGATTTATGTTTGAAAAAAAAGGAAGTTGCAAGTAATTTCAATAACTCTTAATTAAAGTTAAATTTTAATTTCAAAAATTGAATAAAATAAAAGCTAACAGAAAATTTATATCTGAATTAAAAATGGTTAATTTAAATGACGCAATTAAATGAGCTAAAAACTGGAATTTAACTGGAACGTTTTGCGTTTGTCTCAGAAAAAATCTCTTGACAAAATGACCTAAGTAAATGTCAACAAGAGTCATCCCCTTGGATCCCTTAAAAGCTTACATCTATTGTCCGAGAACATCTAGATAATTGCTAGTTTAAGACAACTCAAGGGACATATAGATGGTACTGTAAATATATGACATTTTATAAAAGCACAAAAGAGCCCACATGGTCATAAAAATGATTAAGGCAATTTAAAGAAGCAAAAGGTCATTTTCCCATGGTGTAAAAGGAGATGGCTATTTTTTGAGGAGTCAGATAACTGTAGGTCAACTCTGTGTGTGGTATGAAGGTTTTAACACTTTCATACCACCCACAGTCAAAAGATTCTTTAAAATATATCTATTAGTCTCAGTGTAGGATGCATTTTTCAGGAGGCAAAACAGTGGTACTTACTTTAGTTTTCTAAACACTTGTTATATTTTTTTATGATGTGCTTCTCCTTTCGTGTTTTAGTTTTAATTTTTTTTAATAAATTAAAAGTCATAATATGTAGAAAAAAATTGAAACAAAACCAAGGTATTTTTCTTGTGGGGGGGGATTTCTACTTCAATTTGGAAAATAGCTAGTAAATTGGAAAAAAAGTAGTTTCTTTTTCTAAAATTCTCAATTCTATTTTACTTTATTGTAGCGAATGTCAAATTTTCAGAAGGGGTGGAGCACATTATCTCCCATCTCAATTAAATTTCAGAGGAAAATAAAGTTTTCGATTTGGAAAATAGCTTTAAAGTCGAAAATAAGAGTTAAATATATATTTTACTTGACTTTATTCCTGCGAATGTCTGAATTTCAGAAGGAGTGAAATATATTCTTCGCCCTCTCACTTTAATTTAAGAGGAAAATAAAATTTTCCTTTTGGAAAATAGATTCTAAGTTGTATTTTTTTAAAAAAAAGAAAAAAAATTTTTACTAGACTTTATTATTTCAAATGTCTAAATTTCAGAAGATACAAAACACATTTTAGCCCCCCTTACTTTATATCAGAAGAAAATAAAGTTTCCTATCCCTTTACTATAATTTAAGAGGAAAATAAAGTTTTCTATTTGGAAAATATCGTCGAAGCTATGAAACAAAACAATTTTTTTCTTCTAAAATTTCCTACTTTACTTGATTTTATTCTATTAATGTCTAAATTTCTGAAGATGAGAAGCAAATTTCCTGCCCCCCCCTCACTTTTATCTCAGAAGAAAATAAAGTTTTCAATTTGGAAAATAGATTCAAAGATGAAATTTTCTTTAGTTACCAATTTCTATTATTTTTTAGCACTTTGAAATTTCAAAAGGGGCGAAACACTATGTTCGCCCCCTCATTACTATTTCGGAAGAGTGAAAATTGGAAATAAAATATTTTTTCCACTTTCACTTTACTTTTCCATAAGTCAAAAAACACATTAATCGCCCATAACAAAATGAAGTTTCCTACTTGATGTTTAACTTTAAAGCTGAGAAAGAATAGCTTTTTTTTTTCTTCTCTAAAATTACCTATTTTAATGGACTTCATCTTGGCGAATAACTAAATATCAGAAGAGGCAAAGCACATAAATGTTAGTGGAATATAAAGTTTTCTTATTTCAAAAATAGCTTCAAAATTGGAAATTTTTTTTTTTTAAATTTCCGATTTTACTTTATTTTTGTGAGTGTCTAAATTTCAGGAAGGGCGAAACGCATCGTTTGCCCCATCACTTAAATTTTAGAGGGGCCCTCTGCCTCCCTCTGGTTGGCACACCACTGGGTCTGACGCTAGATAGTAGAGGAAACAACTAAGTAAACCAGAAGTGCCATATACAGAAAGTGTTAACAATCAATTACATGCAGCTGTGGCCTTTCCCCTTCTCTGCAAAGCGTGTTTGTTCTTTTAAGAAAGGGAAATAATTTGCGAAAAGGTGTTTTACCGTTTCTTACCCTTTCCTTTATGTTATAGTAGGTACGTAATTACAAAAAAGAAAATTTTCAGCAACTCTATCTTAACACAATTTCTTTCCTACGTATATATAATTAGAGTACTGTATTTTGAAAAAACATGATGTGTTCTCTTCATGTGGGGCCCCTTTGACCGTCGGGGCCCCGGCGTAGTTACGGCCCTGCACCAAAGCATTGGAATAAACTTGAGCCATAAATGGATTCAGCCCAAGGACAGAATTTAAAAACCGAAGCTAATATCCTAATCTCTTTCTCCACCTCCACCAGAATCTTTCCTAAATTGCACAGTCCCATAGAGGTCAAAGGTTTCTACATTCGTTTAGCAACCGTGGGAAAATTTTATGTGGCATTCTAGTTTAACAGAGCTGTAATGGAGCAAATTTTGATGCAAGCAAAATATCGCTAAGTTGATGATATATTTCAACTGTTTGACGATACATTTCCGTTTAAAGAAAGTGGGTATAACTAATGAAAATTTAAAGTAAGAAAATTAGTAAATAATTAAAATTAGTGAAGCTAAATAAATTATCAAAGAAAAAATTTCCAGTTTTTCTTTAAAATTCCCTGATTTTCCAGGTTTTAATCCAAATTTCCCTGATATTTCCAGGTTTTTTCCAGTATAAAAAAAATTCCCTGATAATTCCAGGTTATCAAGGTGGGGGGGCACCCTGATTTAAATAATTAATCAGCTGAAATTCAAATTACTTTTATTTAAAACAAAAATTTCATATTTTTTTTACAAACCAACTAAATTATTTTAAATATTGATTCCGTCTACCTGTTGAAACTTGGAAGTATATGAACCTAAAAGAAAAAAACATGAATTAGTAAGAAAGTCATGTTTACAATAAAAGTGGCAGGTTTTAAAATATTAGAAATTGTTTTTTTTCATAATTTAAATTAACTAGATGAAATTAATTTTCTTTTTCTGATAAATGGCATTCCACTTCTGCCATTTCTATTCAATCCTCGTAGCTAAAAAGCATGACAGGTACCACAGCCACAAAATAAAATACACTGAAGAAAGTACTGCCATTAACAACCTTTACAGAAATTCAAATATAAAATTCCAATCTTATCATGAAATTTGAACGCATTTTATTTTCTTATACATCTGGTATCATTATGGTACTTGTAAGTTTGATAATTAGATTTTTTTTTCTTTTTTTTCTTACAAATCTTTAAACTCAATAAACCTAGTCTATATTTTTTAACTTTTTGTCAGACTTCATGAAACTAATAGCTTTTTTGACGTTGATTCTGCAAAGGACTTCTGTTATCGTCAATCACATCAGAGTTTCTTAAAAAATAGTTATTTTAATATTTTCTTAATCAATGTAATCAAGAATGAACAATCGTTTAATAAATTAATATTTTAAAGTTGTGTACCAAATTTTATGCATTTTTTACCCTCAATCGAATAAAACTAATTACAAGCTGATAAGGAGCATTTGTTTTAAAGTTGTGAGAAATTTTATGTGAGGAAAATGTCTAAGAGAGAACAATTTGAAATAATACTTTTAAAAGAAGTTGAGTAAAATATCTCCTATATAACTTATAATACCGAGCAGAATAAAACTAATAGTTAGTTGTTACAAACATTTGTTTAAATATAAAAACATATCCCATACTATGAAATTCAAAAAAATGCATTTAACTGTCAAACAATAAATGTCTTTATTTGCAATTGATTTTTATTCAATTCAGCATTAAAATTGCTTACGAAACAATACTCACTTATTTCTAAAAAATTTAAGATTTCCGAAATTCGATAATTTTTGAAGTACTGAACCATAAAGAGCTGCATAAAAATGCTTATAACCTTGAAACAAATTGTCATATAAAGTTGAAATCGGGTTTTATTTAATTCTGCTTAATATTCTAATAAGTAATAACAATCTGCTTATTAAATAATTAACATGGGTTAATTGCGAAAAAATAACATGTAGTGAAAAATAGCAGTATAGTGATCAAACATGAAAAAGTTAGCTAGTACAGTTACTAGTTTTCAATTATCAAATATCTAGCAAACTATTGTTATCAATAATTACATAAATTCTGTAGTTTATTAGGAGAGATTACTTTTTCTTTTAGGTATAAATTCAGAACTATTTCCTAGGGGAAGGATGAGCAGTAGCTTGCTAGCCACTTCTTCTTCGCTGCTGCACATGCGCTATTTACAGCCTAGGTCATCTCAGCAATATCAGGGAACTACTCGCGGATAAGCTTTGCAAATATATATATATATTTTACAAAAAGAAACTACGTGTTAATCAGATTTAAAATGCAGTGTTATTATACATATTTTCACTCATAAACAACAATATAAACTTTGCATACAGATATCCAAGCAAACCATCAGCATACAGCTGTAGTAGAATTTCAAAGCAAATTTACTATTTTAAAATCTTTCAATTTTGAATAATTTATTTATAAGAGAAATTATGAACATTTTATTCAATTAATCAGCTAGCATTCTGCTACGTTAAAACATATACATATAAGCAAAATAAAAAAAAAAAGTTATATTTGAATAAATAGCAAACAATAAAATATACTATGCCTAACCTGCTTTAACGATACACCAGCAATGTTACCCTAAACAGCGACGAAAAATATTCCGATTGTCCCCTCTTATTGCCAAGCCTACAATAATAGCCTCTAAGAATATCCTCCAATTTAAATTATTTAAGATCAGGACGCGTCTTTAAAACAAAAATAATAAAATTTAAATTTGAAAATTGAAGCATATTTAGTTAAAAGTGATAAAACTAAATTAATAAACGTTGAATAGAACAGTGAAAAGCACGCTTTTGCATAATACGAGGCCTGTCTAGGAAGTATCCGACTTTAATTTCCCCCACGCAAAGTACTGATTCTAAGGTGACGCCACAGTGTACTGTGTAAGGAGGAACATTAATGCACTTGTTTGACTTTTTTTACCACGTTCGCTGGTGGTCGCCAAGTAAGGTGCTGTTTGTAGTGTTTGTCGGATTTAGTTTTCTCGCAAGATGACTGAAGGAATTGAGCAAAGATACTGCATCAAATTTCGTCAAAAGCTTGGTGATTTTCAAAGCCAAACAATTCGTAAGATTCAGAGCAGGTGTTTGGGGAAGAAGCGATGGGTGTAACACAAATTAAGGAGTGGTTCAACAGATTCAAAGATGGCAGCACATCAGGGGAGAGTGAGCAGCGTTGTGGCAGGCCCCAAACTGCCCAGAGTGCAGCTAATCAGGGATGAGAGTAGTCAGAAAGTAAAAAAGAGGAAATCCAATATATATATTAATATATATATATATATATATATATATATATATATATATATAAACTGCTGTTTGTAGAAAATGCAACACCATGAAGGAATCATCAGAATCAAATGAAATTCGCAGCAAATGTCAATTATAGGATATTATGCAAATTAATAAAGTTTCAGAGCCATCGCGCGTGCGTGGCGCGCGCAGCGCCCTCTGAATTGATGCTGAAAGCGTATAAATAAAGTGCTGTAGCGGGACGTTGAAAATAGTCTATGATTATTTGTTAGTGGCAAACGTTTAGTGAGACCTGAGTATGCCTCCACGACGGAAGAATAAGAAATTCAAGCAACTTACGGAGTTTGAACGAGGGAGGATAATCGGCCTTCGAGAAGGAGGATTTTCCTATCGCGCAATAGCAGCTCGTATGCAGCGGAACAGTCCCACAGTGATGCGAGTTTGGAAGCAGTGGACCGACGAGCACCGAACAACTCGAAAAACAGGCACTGGACGACAGAAGGTGACGTCAGAGCGCGATGATCGACACCTGCTCCGCATGGCGGTGAATGATCGCACAGCTTCCTCCAGGCAGCTGGCAGCACATTGGTCTACTGCTACAGGTGTACAATTGTCGGCTTCGTCAATTCGTCGTCTGCTGCGCCGTGGATTGCGTGCAAGGGTTCCATTATACAGGATTCCCCTCACGGCGGATCATCGACGGCTGCGTCGGCAGTGGGCTCTTGAGCACAGAGACTGGCGAGCTGATTGGCACCAAGTTGTCTTTTCAGATGAATCACGCTTCAATTTGTGGACCCATGATGGCCGTGTTCGTGTTAGACGTTATGCCGGTCAACGCTGCCTTCCTGAGTGTATTATTGAACGACATAGTGGTCGAACACCCGGAGTTATGGTCTGGGGTGCGATTTCGTATCATGGACGATCCAATTTGATACGAATTGAGGGTAATCTCAATAGCAACAGATACGTCCGTGAAGTGCTACAGCCCGAAGTCGTTCCTTTCCTTCAAGGCATCCCTGGAGCTATCTTTCAGCAGGATAATGCACGCCCACATGTTGCGCGGACTGTTAGAGACTTCTGTTCAGCACAACGCATGCAACTTCTTCCTTGGCCTGCTTATTCGCCGGATATGTCGCCTATTGAGCACGTGTGGGATATGGTTGGTCGGCGTCTCACTCGTGATCCGCGTCCTGCAGTTTCCAAAGACGAACTTTGGTTGCGCATACAAGCGATATGGAATTCTCTTCCTCAAGCAGATATTCAACATCTGTTTGACTCCATGCCACGTCGTATAGCAGCACTTATTGCAGCGCGTGGTGGCTGCACCAAATACTGATTTCGGACGCTTAATTTGTTTCTTTTGTTTTGAAAATTTCATCATTTATTTGTATCAGTACAAGTCGTTTCTGCATTAAATTTCATTTGATTCTGATGATTCTTTCATGGTGTTGCATTTTCTACAAACAGCAGTTTATATATATATATATATATATATATATATATATATATATATATATATATATATATATATATATATATAAACAAAAATTTGACAAAAAAAGTGCGATTTTTAAACTTGTAAACCATGTGAATATAAATCCCGATATGAGACTTTTAAATCACGTAAATATGAAACTCTACATCGAATTTAAAAAATGAATACAAGAAGCAGCGACGTCTGAATTACGAAAATACGAGCTATCCAGCAGACGGATAAAAAATACGGAAAATCTTATTTTCTGTGCGTGAAATCGGAGAAAATAGCTAAAATAAGTAAAAATGCGGAAGGGTTAGCAGCTAGGGGGTAGATTGAATTTTCTGTTTATCTTTGAAAATCGTAAATAAATATAATTAATAAGAAAAAATAAGAAAATAAGTGCGTAAATAAATAAGAAAAGGGACTTCAATAATTTCCCTCCGCGAAAAATTAAATTCCTCATAAAATATTTTAACTTGTGCAAAAAAAAATTTCAGCGGAAATTAGCGGGAAAAATGGAAAATTTTGAAAAAAAGCGGAAATCCGCGAATCCGCGGAAGAATCTCATCCCTGAGCTAATGTTGAGAGGTTTCGAAATTTGGTGATGGCAGATTGTCGTTTGACAGTATGGGAGATTGGAGTGAGCAAAGATTTTGCACATGTAATTTCGTGTGAAGATCTGAACACGAACCGGGCGGCTGCGAAATTCGTATCCAAGTTGTCGCAGGAAGAAAAAGACCTCCGTTTTGAGGTTGCACAGGACCTTCTGGACATCGCCAACAATGATCCTGGGTTTCTGAACACCGTGATAACTGGAGATGAGTCATGGGTGTACGGGTACGACCAAGAAACAAAAAGACAGTCGTCACAATGGAAGCATCCTGATACTTCAAGGCCGAAGAAAGCGCGGTAGGTGCGAAGCAAAATCAAGGTGATGCCGACTGTTTTCTTTGATGTCCGTGGAATTGTGCATCATGAATACGCACTGGAAGAACAAACAGTGACAAAGGAGTACTATCAAGATGTTCTCCGGCGACTCCGTGACGCAGTTCCGCGCAAAAGACCAGACATGTGGACGGCGAACAACTGGCACTTGCATTAATTATGACAACGCCCCTGCACATTCATCCCAATTGATCCACACTTTCTTAGCCAAGCATGGAATTACAACCGTTCGCCAACCTCCCTACTCTCCAGACCTGGATCCTTGCGACTTCTGGTTGTTTCTAAAATTGAAGACACCTCTAATAGGATCTCATTTTGGGAGTAGAGAAGAGATAATGGGGAACGCGACAACGGAGCTGCATACCATTCCAAAAGAAGACTTCCAGAGGTGTTTCAGCAGTGGAAGGATCAGTGGGCTAAGTGTGTGCAAGCACAAGGGGCCTACTTTGAAGGGGATTAGGGTCCCAACTCCGTCAGGTATTCAAAAAATTTTTTCTGGGCAAAGGTCGGATACTTTTTAGACAGGCCTCGTGTGTGGCGAAAATCGACACGGTAACAAAAAAAAATCTCATTTTTGAAAAGGGAAAATTAAGCACTTTTTAAAAACACCCAATGAAAAACGCACCTTTAAAGGCTTTTAAATAAAGAAAATAAGCACTTTTTAAAAATGCTACGCACCATGATTACACACAATAGGAAACACACAATAACTATGCTTTTGAGTGACCTACATTACTATAGCTATACCAGTCTTAATTACAGGAAAAAGATAAAGAAATAAGGAACAGTTTAACATACTTCAAACAATGTTATAGTAAATGAAATAGCTTAGTATAGCTGAAATATCAGCCTCAAATATCCTATAGATAGTGCTTTGGTCACAACTTTTAAAAGACAAAAATAAAATTCTCTGCATTTTCCTAGTTAGTAAGAAAAAACTCAAAATTCTTGGAAATATCATCCTGATTTTTAAATTTCCTATACTTTCCAGGTTTTTCCTGGACTGTTACTTATGATAATTACTTAAGGATTTAGGCCGTGTTTAAGCTTGGAAAACTCTCTGTCATTAGACATGGATATCAGCCGATTAGACATGGATAAGGGCTGATGTCCACACGCCATTGACCGCAACCGGCCAGGGGGTCTACCTTTCTGCATGTATAATGTCTTGTGCCTACGTGTGGCTCGAAAGACTCCTTGGACGGGGTCATTAAAGGGAGTGATTTTTAGGGAACATAGCAAATTAAAATGCTATTGATGCTCTAAAGCGCTGTGATTTCGTAAAAATTTATTATTTATTTTTTAAATTTTGTAATAAGAGTGTTTTGATCTTAAACTCCGCATTATTTAAAATTAAATGTAATAGTCCTAAAATGATCAGTTTTCTTGTTGATTAAAAATTGTTCGCTATCTTGTTTGAGCATTAATAAGCCCTTATAGACGAACTAATGAACGAATACTAATACTCGTAATAGCTTAAAAATAATAAAAGTTATGTTTATCCATGAGTTTATCTCTTATTTAATGGTATTTTTTTTATATCCTGTTCTATTTTCTTTATAAGGATAGTAATCTTTGAATTATCATACGTTTTTTACCGTTACGTTTTGTATAAAAATAAAAGGAATGCAAAATATACTCGGGACAGTCGTTGTGGGCCAGGGAGTTTTGGCTCCAAAATTTATTGACCAATGGTATGTAAGTTTGTGCACAGGCTGCCTTTATTTCCCGCAGACAAATTAATAATTACTCTCTGTTAACTTATTTTGTCAATTCAGATTTATATATATATAAGAAATAATTATGTTCATTCAAGGTATGCAATTAAAATAATAAAAAGTAAATAATTGTTTAAAATTCGTAAGCAATATTAATAGTTGAATTTACATTATTGTTAAACAGCTTCATTAAGGAAAAATATGTTACCGATTTTGAGAGTGCGATCAGCATTGCGCACATATTACCTTTATTTTATCATTTTAGGCAAATTTTGTCACTTTTTTTTAAATAGTAATTGATTATACAAAAAATAACTATGTTTTCTCACCTTTTTAATTAAAATAATAAATAGTAAATAGCTATTTAAAACTCTAAAGCAATATTAATTATTAAATTAACATTATTGTTAAATCGTTTCATTAACGAAAAGATATATTAACGAAGAGAGTGATCATCATTGCGCACGAACCTCCTTTATAGAAAAATATGGCAGTTACGCTATGTATAGTTGATTTTTTTCTATCATTTCAGCTTTTTTATTAACTTTTTTTTCAATAGGAAATGATTGTACAGAAAAGAAAAAAAACTATTGTCACTCAACATGTCAATTTAAAATAATAAATATTTAATAACTGTTTCAAATTCTTAGACAGTGTTAATAGTTAAATTCACATTATTTTTAAATCGCTTTACCAACGAAAAATATATTACGGTTCTGAGATTGCAGTCAGCAGTACACACAAACTTCCTTTATGTTAGAGAAATATGGCAGTTACGCTATGTAAATTAAACTCATTTTATAATTTCAGCTATTTTTTGATACTCTTTTCTTCAATAATACATGGCTATATATATATATATATAAAAAAAAAAACTATATTCACTTAAAGTCTTCAATTAAAATAATGATTAGTAATTAACTTTAAAACTCTTCAGTAATATTAATAGTTAAAGTTACATTATACAAAAAAAAAACTATCTATGCACTACCTTTTATGATATGATACAGTGATGTTTGCGATATAGTATGCGTATTGCGTAGTAAAAGAAAAGCAATGACATTGAAACAGGAAACATTTCTTAAAATTTCCACTTGACCCCTTAAGACTTGCCTCACTCCCCACACGTGACTGTCGCACGCTGACTAATGAGGGAAGTCTTTCCGAAATTTTTCCAACCTTGAACGAGGCCTTATTGTCAAAAACCTGCATTCTCTATGATGATCAGGAAAATAAAAGTGTTTATAAACTCATGTTTTAATTGTTGAAAAATTATTCCAACACTACATTATTTGATCTCATAAAAATATGTCAAAACAAACAAATTATACGATTTTTTATAATTTTCATCACTGTGTAAAAATGTCTCCAAATTATTCGATTTTTATAATTTTCATCACTGTGTAAAAATGTCACCAAACTGAAGTTTTTTAAAAATTGAACTTAATAGTTTTTTAATATTTAAAATATTTGCCCATTTTAAAATATAGATATTACTTTTCAACAAGATTTTTTCAAGTACATAACTTAAAATTTAGACATTGTTTGTAAAAACCATTTGAGACACTTATTCAGTGGCTTTCTGTTATTTTACTTGGTGAAAAAGCTTAAAAACAATCTTAAATAAATAAGTATTATGACTTTTACAACAATATTTCAAAGCAAATGATTATTTAATTACCTTACGTATCCTCAATTTTGCTGCCTTCATCAATATTGTCACCAGATTTCGACAATAACTGCATAATATACTGGGTTGCATTTACTTCTTTCCACTCGGTGAGCTAGAAAATATCATTTTCAAAAATTAAAATATTTTTTTAAGTTTAATGCAATAAGTATTCAAAGAAATTCAGTTAGAATTAACTACGCTATAGCAGGGAGAGTAGCCAAATCTTTCAACAAAAAATAAGCACCTTTTAAGCCACATGATAGTGCAAAAATCCACTGAATCTAGCTCAGTTCATGCACATGCAGATCCACAAGTATTTCATCAAACATGTAAAATAATTGGTGCTTTCATACGTTACGGAACAACGGTATGCCAAAATACATTGTATTTGAATGATTTGAGAAAATGTTGAGCAGAACGATGTGAAAACCATGCTTTTGCATAATACGCAGTGAAAATCAACACAGCAAAGAAAAAAAATTATCATTTTCGAAAAGAAAAAATTAAGTACTCTTTAAAAACACTCAATAAAAAAGCACCTTTAAGGGCTTTTAAAAAATGAAAATAAGCACCTTTAAGCACTTTTTAAAAACGCTACGCATCCTGGCTATAGTAAATCTCTATAAATTTTTTGAATAGAATGGTAAAAAAGGACATTTAAGTTGTTTCAGTAGGTTATCTTTTCAAAGGAGTGTATGAGTATTAAAGATAAGATGGGCTAAGCAAATGAATAGACATCTATTTCCAGTTTGAGATCCATGTGCAATTTGCCACATGTTTTTAACCATACAAATAATTACCCTTAATTCGAATAGTTTCCAAGCAAAACGGTTTTGCCTACATATACTCCATAGTATAAAGTATCAAAATATGCAATTAAAGAAACAATTTTTTTGAAATTTTTAAACCAAAAAATTCCTATTCTGTTTTTATTAAATGTTCTAGATTTAAAATAAGTTCTTTTTTTTGTTTCAACTGAATGGACACTCAAAAATATGAACTATTTTTAAAATGGCATAAATTTCATTTTTATTTTACACAAATAACATGAAATTTATGCAATATATTTCGTTTTAGAACCAGAATTTCAGAATATTCTTCTTGACAAAATCATAATAAGACATAAACGGAGGTAATTGTGAGCAAAACTCAAAAATCCTGAAAGCTTCTCCAATAAAATCATTAATTACATATTACAAAAAATTTATTTCTTTATAAATTTAAATCATAGATATTTTCAAAACATGAAATTCTAAATAAATTATATGCAGCATAATTTAAATGAATAATTATGCATAAGTTTACTTTTAGCTCTAATCATATTTATTATTCTACCAGAAAAAATATTTACAAATGAAAGAGATGCCAAGTATAAATTAGAGTTCTAATATTTCTAAATAAAACATAAAAACTTTTTTATACATAAATGTGATCAATAATTGAACAATAATTCAATTATTGATAATTATTGAATAATAGTGATCAATAATTCTTGAAACGTTTGGACCTTGGAATTCTGGAAACTTCCGGATCGCGTTTACCGAAAAATCCAGAAATCTGGATTTTTTCCAGAGCACAATCATGTCTGCATAAAATAACATTTCCTTTAGGAAACAATTTGAGTATTCAAGGAAATTATCGTAAAAAAAAAAAAAAAAAAAAAAATTTGATTGATCAAAATATGTATGGTTTTTAGTTGAGCATCAGTAGTTTTATAAAAACCAATTTCACTATTTCTCTTCTCTGCCTTTTTCCTCCATGATAACACGTTGAAAAAAATAAGTGCATTTTAATAAACATATTTAAATATGAATTTATGCATATTTATTTTTCAAGGGCCTCTTAGATATTTTTCTGGGGACGAAGTTAAAATAAAAAGTTACAATAGTACGCAAAATTCCACATTCGAGAAAAAAAATACATTAGACAAATTTCTTATTTGCAAAAAGATTTTTTTACTGGAAAAATATATAAATCGAATGAAAGTTAAGCCCGTACAGTCTACAGGTTAAAGTAGCCTAGTATAAGTTAAAGTAGCCTAGAACGGAAGATATACATGACAACACAATATGAGATATAGTGAGAGAAAAAAAATTATCCTTCAGGGCCTTGTGATAACAGAAGAAGCAGATTTTTTCCCTAAACTATTATTTTATGAAGTTGTACACATGCTTATAACTAAAATTTTCATTCCCTTACTTCAATAAAAAATTGAAAATATAATAATTTCTGTATTTTTTAATATTGCATATGACAGCTATATTTTTTTTAATACCTTCCCTAGTATCTTACTAAAAAAAGAAAAAAAAAATAGAAGTTTTTGACTAAATTTACTTTTTTTACTGTTACTTCCTGAAAATAGTTTATTTGTAGAAAGTCACCTAAACACTAAACCAAACAATTAATCAATGAACCCTTGATAAAGCCTGCACATGGAAAAGATTTTCTTTTTTTTTAAATTCTTAGGTTTGAAGATTAGAACTCTGGATAAAACCTGTACATTGAAAAATTAAAAAAAAAAAACATTCTTAAAAAACTGTGAAACAATCACTTTTTTGCATCCTTTCTTTAAATTTAGAAAATATACATATGAGGAATGATGAAGCAAGTTCGAAGATTAGAACTCTGGATAAAGAATGCGCATTGAAAAGATTTTTTAAAAAAGTTCTTAAAAACTGTGAAACAATCACTTTTTGTTCATCTTTTCTTTAAATGCACGAAATATACATATGAGGAACGATAAAGCAGGTTCGAAGATTAGAGACCCTTTACAAAGCCTGCACATTGAAAAGATTTTTTTAAAAAAATTATTAAAAACTGTGAAGCAATTACTTTTTTGCATATTTTCTTTAAATTTAGAAAATATACATATGAGGAATGATAAAATAGATTCGAAGATTGAAGTGGATCATCACAAGTTATCTCATCAGATGTAGTGGATCATCACAAGTTATCTCATCAGATGTAGTGGATCATCACAAGTTATCTCATCAGATGTACTAGTAGTGGATCATTACAAGTTATCTTAGAAAGTAATTCAAAACAAATGATTCCTCTTCAGCATTAACACCTGAAAATAAAACAAGAATTGAGAAAATACAAAAGTTTGAAATGGATTATAAAAATAAAACAATATATTAAATATCAGTGGGATGTTTTATAAATGCTTAAAAATTAATCAGGGAAATATAATGCCTAAAAATTAATAAGGGTATATTAATGAATTTTTTAAGTGATTTTAAAATTATTTTTAAAATGCACCTTTAAATATTCATTTCTTTCCCCTGCATAATTTTCAATTTAAACTACAGGAAAATGCTTTCAAATTGTTTATCAATCAATCATTTCTTTTTAAATTTACTTTTTTTGGAAAAAAAAAAATATAAGCTTAGAGATTAATTTTCATCATGTCTTTAATTATTTTTTATTAACTAAAATTTTTTATCTTGTTTTGACAGTGTGTGAGAACTACTTTGTGAAATATATACATAAAATAGTATAAGAGGGTAATTTAAAAATTGTTGAGGATCAAATTCAGTTATTACACAATATTAAAATTTGATAAATTTTTACATGGTCTTAAGTGAGTGCCCTTTCATAATTCAAATTGCCCTTTTTTGTGAGTGGAAGCACCCTGCATTTTCTTATTCCTAGGGCGAACTCTGGCTTCAATTTGGATGCAGTATAATTTGCTTAACTCTACAGAATTTCATCAAAAAGCAAGAAAACTATAACAGTTTTTGGTTTATTTGAAATATTAATGAGAGTGTAAAAATAAATATCGATTGTAGTGATTTAAGGTATTTTTACTATCTATAGCGGACATGTATTTTTATTAAATCTAGTTAAAGAAATTGCATTGTTTTCCATGAAAAAACTGTCATATGAAGGTAGAAATCTGGGTGAAAACTCATCAATATATTAAATATGATCACTAGGTTGTGCCTATATGCTATTTTTGTAATTTTTTTTAAAATTGTATATGCCTGTTAAGTTGTAATCCCCCCCCCTATCATTTGTCTCCTTAAACAACAAAATTTAAAAGAAATTTTGCTTTCAGTGTTAGGTAGGTACTATATTTAGCTATCACTAGAGCAGCACAATGGGCTATTGGCGACAGTCTGGGAAACATCACTGAGGATAATCCAAAGACACGTCATTGCAATTTTGATCCTCTGCAGAGGGGATGGACCCTCGTCTTCAGTAGCCCGACAACATGGGAGCGAAGTCGAGCACTTTCCGGCAGAACAGTTGAACAAGGACCGATACCGAGCACCCTCGGTCCCTATGCAGGCTGATCAAACAGGTTGCCCGCCCACTTACTAGCTGCAGCCAGTGATGCTTGAGGCGTTCAACTGGGAGCCATGTCTTTACGATCAGTTCACTGCAGAACGCTTTCAGTGTTAAAATTACTATGTAGGGCTGCAATCATGCAAGTAAATTATTTTTTAACTATTTCATTATAAAATATAGATAAATATAAAACATTAGATACTTACTAAAACTAACAAAGAAGTAAAAAAATTATCCCAATCATACAATACTTAGATAAGCCTAACCATGTACCCACTTTACCCCACCTGAGAAAACAATTCATAATAAATAGAATTTTAAAATTTATTTTCCCATTTTATGTCATTAGATGTCCTTTTACCAGTGAACTAAAATTAATAATTTTTGCCAGATTTTAATATTAGAAGAAAGTTCATTAACAACTTAAACTCACAAACTGTATAAGTTGGTCATAAACAGTTAACAGTAAATTTTTCCGATTAATCATAAATTGTTTCTAAAACTGAAATAAAACTGCTTGTCGTAATCCCAGCAAATGTCTCTAAAAATATTATACATATTTTCTCAATTTAAAAAGAGAAAACAGTTTTCTTTAACATATACACATTTTATCCCATGTACCCACTTTACCCAACCTGACACCATTTTTTTTCTCAAATAGGATAGAAATGTCAGGTAATTTTTTTCAATTCTTCCTGACTTCACAAGGAATGGTTTTACTAGTGTTTCCTTAGCAACAGTTAACCTCAGGCTTTTATTCATGAGGAATTCTAGTGAAAGCTGACAGTAAAATTCCAATGACTACGCAATGTCTGATTTCCTATGTTATTGAGAAAATAAAATAATGTCTTTAATTTTATAATCAACATTTCAGTTGAAACTATAATGCGAATTATACTGCTTTTGTCCAAAAGAACTTTATGCAGTTTTACTGAGAAATTTGTTTTTTAAATATTAATAATTAATTAATATATAATTATTAATTAAGAATGACATGGTTTACTTAAGATAGTATATTATAAACTAACTCAGAAAATTTAAAATAGGGTGTCCTCTTATTTCGTTATTTTCTTACAAAAAACAGGAAAAATGATTTTAAAGTTATCTTTTCAAGTAATTAGAAATCGAGATAGGAACAATAGAAAATGGAAGATTTTATGTGCAATGAAAGTTCCAAGGTACAGTGTTGAAGTATCAGCAGCTTACAACTCAACTCTACAATAGTTGTATATTTTGATTAGATATGTTGCAATTAGAATTTTCATTAGGCTTCCAAAATTATTGCAAATATCGTAATTAAAGCGTTTTCTTTTTATAAAATTCCATAGTATTTATTTAGAATCTTTTAACAAGTGGCGTCCGTGACAGGACTATGGAAAATTTGAAATGTGAGAGAACGCAACTTCGGCGATTATTTACAAGATCCTTGAAAGAAATGGAAGCCGTCTTAAAGACAGAAAAGGTAACTAAAAATGATTTGATATCTGTTTTCAATAGTTTACAAGATAAAGCCGAAAGGTTATTTATAATAGACGAAAAAAATAAAAGTAATTTGGCTAGAAATAGAAAATTTGGATGAAATCGAATTGGCCAACGAAACAGATTTAACAGAAAATTACGGCTAACCGCTGAGTTTCTATGAAAGCAAAAGTAGATTTGAATTTGGCGAAAATTGAAAAAAAAAAAAAAACGAGGAAATTCTTGAAGCGTTAAATGAAACAAAACGAAATTTTCGTCTCCCCAAATTGGAATTGAAACGTTTCGACGGCAATATTAAAAATTGGCCTGGATTCTGTGGACAATTTAACAAAATTCATGAAGATAATAGCATTGATTCAGACGATAGGTTCCAATATCTTCTACAAGCAACAGAAATCGGCACTGTGGCGAGAGATTTAGTCGAAAGTTTTCCGCCATCTGGTACCAATTATTATAAAGCGGTTGAACAATTAAAATCTCATTTCGCCAAAGATGAATTATTAATCCAAATTTATGTTCAGGAACTGTTAAATCTTGTTTTAACCCAAGCAAAAAGCGGTGAAAATTTTACATTGCGTGTTCTTTATGATAAATTAGAAACTCAACTACGAGCTTTGGAGACTTCAGGAGTAACGTCTGAAAGATACGAAGCTATGTAATATCTATTAGTTGAGTCTGCCTTGCCAGAAGATTTCATCAAGGAGTGGGAACGAACGAATAGTAGAGTTGACGATGCAACTATTTTAAGCAGCTTGTTAGGATTTCTTCGATCGGAAGTTGAAAGTGAAGAGAGGCTACAACTTGCACGATCAGGTTTTGGAAGAAATCAAGAATTACCTATGTTCACCATGAAAGACAAAATTCCTACTGCATCTTGCATTGTAGCAAGTGAAAAGAAAAGGCTTGATAAAAATGTCAAGCAACATTTATTTTGTAATAAATCCTCTCATAGTTCAATGGAATGCTTTAGGGTTATCAACATGTTGCTAGAGGAGAGGAAGGAAGATTTACGGAAGAAACGTGTGTTTCCTCTGTTTTAAACCAGGTCACCACTCAAAGTTTTGTAAAGCCTATATCAAATGCCTTTTTTGCAAGAAAAGACATCATAATTTTATGTGTTCCAAAATACGACAAAAGGACAGAGATAAGCCTCCAGAATCAGAAGCGAAGGTTCTCTTATCGCCGAAGAATTCCTCAACCTTACTGTTAACTGTATTAGTGAAAATTGTTAATAATGAGAGGTTTGGAATTGCACGTGGATTGTTAGATACTGGAGCACAGAGACTTTTTATAAGAGATATTGCAAATAAACTAGGATTAATACCAGTAGATCAAGAAGTATTGAGTCATGGACTTTTCGGGAGAAGTGAAACTAAACAAGAATCACACCATGTGTATAACATTACATTGCAAAGTTTATGTTCAGATTTCAAGAGAAAACATTTCCGTTCTAGATGAAGAAAAAATTTGTGGTCATATTCCACGCGTACAAAATTCTAATATATATCCTATATTGAAAAGGAAAGGTATTAGTTTAAGTGATACGGGCAAAGATGTATACCGGAAATAGGCTTACTAATAGCAGCAGATTACATTGGCGCATAATTGATAGGAAAAACTGAGCCAATTGACAAGAACTTAGCAGCTATTGAAACAAAATTTGGATGGACACTCCAAGGTAAACAAAGAAACTGCTCAAATTCTTCGAAGAGTATTACTTATGCTACCAATTTAGATTTAACAGAATTATGGAGCTTTGATACCATCGGTATAAAAGATCCTGTAGAAGTCAAATCAAGACAACTCACTGATGAAGAAACTATTGAGTTTTTTCGCACACCACGAATTATTGTCCAAACCAAATAGCACCTAATACAACAATCTAACCACTAATAACTTAGTTCATACAAAAATTTTATTAGTTATATAACTTCCTGATTTCAGAGCTTGAAGCAGAAGTATATGCCATGAGAGGATATTGCTTATCCCTCATAAATTACGAATCAAAGTAAAAAAAATAAATATTTCGTTCGCAGGCACGAAAATCTATTTAAAGATATTAATACAAATTAAGTAAGACAATGTGAAAGTCAAATATAACAGTGAAATTACCGACGAAGTTAAATAAGAAGTATCGTTCCATTACGCATGCGAAGAAAATAATAAAATTCCTCCCCGCTAACAGTTACATGTTTAAAACACAATAAACCAAGTCATATTTGTTTTATTAATAAGAACGACACGCTTCCTGGTAATTATTTCTGCTTCTCCGAATATTCGTGACAATGAAAGCTATTTGTGTTCCCGATTGCAACGCTCGAATGCGCCATCTGGGGAAAGGAACGGTTCCATACCTTGACTCTTCCCCTTCCCTCTCCTCCTCTTTTCAGTTGTATAGAAATGTACTACGATATTTTCCCCTTTCGTAATATTTTTCATGATTGCGGTAATGATATCAGCACTGCGCACCGCCCGTCTTTACTTCCCTGACCAGCTGGCACCCATTGATCTGAAGCTAGGTGGGCCTCAAGCCGCCACCGAGAATCGAACCCCAGTTCTTCACAATCTGAGCTTCTTCTCTGAGCAGTCGTGGCTTATCCTCTCTTTATATTAGCCAATAATTTTTAAACTTCGTCAAATATATTGTAATCAAGTACTACAATTCGACGCCAAGCAATTAAATTAAAGACGAATTAAAAGTCACACTAATGAGGCATGATAGGGTCCTATTGTGAGCCCTATGCAAATCCGAGGAAAAATACGAATGAGTATGAATGCGCGAGTATGATTAAAAAAAGATCAATTATTACATTACTATCTTTTTCTCTTTATTTCAGAATAAAATATCTTTTTTTTTCTTCATTTTTTACAATATGATATTTTAATATAATATTTCAAATTATCGATCTCGTGGGGGCACTTTGAAAAATTTAAGAAATCTTGTGTTCTCTGTATCTTTAGGGAGTCCCAAGGTTAATGGGACAAACTTTAAAGGGAGGTAGGGAACATGACAAGGATTCAGAATTGCATTGCAACCCCTGGTCAGAAACGTCATGAGAATATAGTATAGCACGTACAAAAAAAGAAAAAAAAGCAAAGAGACTGAGATTTTTTGATATATTTCTTGGTGATATGTGAAAATGTCACAAAAGACGTTCAAAATTTCCACCATTGCTAGCGATGCATGTGTTACACTGTTGGGCCAAAGATTGGTGGTCTCGCTCAAATACTGCTAGATTTTGGAAAATATGGTCCGAATCGTTCGTTCAGGAGAGCTGTCCAAAGTTTTACCCCTTAATATTAATTTTAGTTTTTGCGTATTTCGCCATATCTTGAAAACTTTTTAAGTGAATTGAAATTTTCTTCTCACACATTTATAAAATTCGCGTATTCAAAGATAATTCAATGTTAAAATATAACTGTTAGTAAATATTTATTTTATTTTAAATATCTATACTGATTTCGCTCAAATTGTGTATTTTGCCCTTTACATTTGTTACGCATATTTACGACACCATCCACCTCCTCGTGCTGCTGCTACTCAGTCTCGATCACACACAACGTTAGCCTGCATACACTCGACTGCTACAGGCAACACAGGAGTAGCCACGTCAGCGAATTTAATACAGCTCTCACGATCAGCAAAGAGTACCGTGATCTCAATACATCTCTCCCGGCTTCTCACGAAAGAGTAATGAATCAACTAGTGACATCCCATTCATCGAATTCTATCACAGATAAAATTCTGGTTGAGAAGTACTGTAGTGTATCTACCACTACAAAAATAGTATTCCAATTCCTTAGTATATCAGACATGTTAACTCGATTCTATGTGTGGGTACCTTTTCGTAGATAAATACTCACGTTGTCGATAACTACTATCCCCACAGCCTGAATACTTCCTACAGGTTCTAACCAAGAACAAAATTTCGCCAAAAAACTGTTACGCTCCCACTCATTGCTGCGTATTCACCAAAAAAGGCAATTTTTTTGCTACAAGTACAGCTTCTGGAAAATAAGTAATTTGTATTTTTAAACTGTCCCATGCACTGCGACAGTAAATTCCTTTTAAAAATCTTTTTCTTTTCGAGCATTCTCACCGAATTGAGATTGCTATACTTAAACAAAAGAGCAATCTGCATGGTTTTGTAACATAAACATCGCCAATGTTCTTTCTACTAAAACAAAACAGAATAAAATCTTCGTCATACCTAAAAAATTTTTGTGGAAAATGCTTAGAAATATTTATTATATTATATTTTATTTCGCAAATCATATTCTAATATATAAAATATTATATAATTGTTTGATGATGATATTATTTTTTTAAAAGTAAAAGTAAATCTTTATACAATAAATTTATGCTGTTTAAGAACTGCAGAGTTTTAAAATTAATAAGATCGAATATTTCACTTTTTTATGGCGATATTTGATTTAAAAAATAAATATATTCACATTTTCTTAATGTTGCCAAAATGTCCCTAATAGTCATTCCAGTGTTAACATAGTTTGAAATATACTTTGAAAACGCTTTTAAAAGTAAAATCGCTCAAGAAAGTTTCCTTTTAATTTTTTACTCAGAATAGTTTTAACTTAAACCGCTACCTACTTTTTTTTAATAATAAAACACGATTGAAAATAACTATAAAAATTTAACTCTTTTTTTTTATTTTTTTATTTTTAGGATTTATCGACCATATTAAGTTTTTTAACATAATCTGTTTTGTATGTAATTTTACAAAAGCAAATTTTGCTTTACACGTGTTTTATTTTACTTCATAATCGTCGCCGTATTTTGCTTAATAATCGCCGTGTAATTTCCCTTCGTGGAGGACTTTTTTGATGGAACTTGACCTACATTTGCGTTACATGGAGTAGAAAACTACTAAAACCTCGTACGCTAAGCCTGATGCACTCTAACCCAAGATCCGTCTACCACTGAGGATATTTTACGTGTGAGCGGTGCAAGCTGGATGCGAAATTCGTATCGACCAGCCATCGCTGGGATTCGAACCTGGTGAAGCGTATCTACCACTACAAAAATACAATTCCAATTCACTAGTATATAAGACATGTTAACTGTATTCTATGTTGGGGCACCTTTTCATAGATGAAGGTTGACATTGTCGAAAACCACTCTCCCCACATTGGTGACTTTCGAACCTGATGTGAACATGCCTACCTTGACCGAAACTCCTACTTCGATATGAACACGCCTATCTTGACAGTAACGCCCACTTCTATCTGGAAACGTCTACTTCGATGGATGGTCCACATTGAACAGTTGACTTGCTACTTGTGACTCCGACATTATCCACCTCCTCGCACTGTTGCTACTCAGTCTCGTCTCGATCGTACACAACGTCAGTCTGCATACTCTCGACTGCTAAAGGCAACACAGGCGCGACAACGACCGTGATCTTAATACAGCTCTCACAATCAGCAAAAGTACGGTGATCTTAATACAGCTGTCCCGGCTTCTCACAAAACAGCAATGAATCAACTAGTGGTATCCGTGCATCGAATTCTATCACAGATATAATTCTGGTGGTGGAGTACTGAAGCGTATCTACCACTCCAAAAATACAATTCCAGTTCACTAGTATATAAGATATGTTAACTCTATTCTACGTTGGGGCACCTTTTTCATAGATGATGGTTGACATAGTCGAAAACCACTCTCCTCACACTGGTTTACCTCATTGGAAGACGAACGCTCAATCCCCTGAGCCACCTCTTCCCTCAATCATCCCCTGCTTGAATTTTCGAAATTATGTTAGCACTCTTGCCATAATATAAACTGAAAGACAATTCCTGTAAAACATAATAATTTTCTCCATAATAATTAATATAATCATTGCACGTGTTAGATTAAGCTTTTTTATTAAAATAATAGATATTTAAGCAAATGAGTAGGGGTTACAGAGAAATTTGAATTATTGAAAATTATGCTGCCAACTGTCTCTCAGTAAATTCTGCTACCGAAGCATTTGCGTGCATTAAACGGTTAAATTCTTCAACTTAAATTTAGTGAAGTATGTATATTAAAACTTTGATTACGAATTCTTCAACAATACCCTTATTTTTCATCAAAAACAATTAAGTACCCGAAAGTTTCATACGATAATTGCAACAATACTTCAATTTTTAGAAACGTTAAGTTAACTGCGCAATTAATTATATTGTAACAATGGTTTCATTTAAGTCATTGTTGATAAAATAAAGTTTAATTTTTAAGATTAGATCTAAAAGTTATTCCAACAATTATTAGCTCATTCTCTTTTGAATGTCATTTGTGAATGTTGTGTTATTCACTGTGGTTTATAAAATGCCTAAAAAAAGCTATTTATATCGCGATGCTCTTTTAAACCATTGGTTTAAAGAGCGGTAGAGGTATCCTCGATTACCACGTAAGTGTCAATAACGTACTTATATTTTTATTTAAATGTGTTGGCATGATACTATTTTGCATTATTATATTGTATGTTTTGACATGATGATACATAAGTTTTTGTGAATAATAATTGCTAGGAATTCAAACTCGTGAAGTATTATTGTCTTGATGATATTTTTAATTTGTTTCATTAATATTATAATATATTTCGAAATAGGCAAGACAAGAAAATTGTGCAATGAATTTTCGAAATTATGTTAGCACTCTTGTCATAATACAAACTGAAAGACAATTCCTGTAAAACATAATAATTTTATCCATAATAATTAATATAATCATTTAATTTTTTTATGACTTATTGCCTTTTTGATGAATTAAAATATTAGATTATAACGAAGTATTTTAAGAAGTTAATCTCATAAATATATATATATATATATATATATATATATATATATATATATATATATATATATATATATATATATATATATATATATATATATATATATATATAGTAGGGTCTCTCTCAATAGGGATATGCTGTGATGAAAACACAAACTTTTGGCAAATATGATAACGAAATTGGCCTTCAAATGAATAAAAGTAAAGCAAAAATAATGAGAATAAGTGCGAAATCTAACAGAAGCATAGGGATCAACTCCGAAGAGATAGAAGCGATTGATTCTTTTGTTTATCTCGGAGCTACTGCTAATAAACAGGGTGGAAGTAACGATGATATTTCCCAGAGAATCAGAAAAGCTAGATTCTGTTTTAGAGGTCTGTACAATTTTTGGAGAACCTCAAATATAAAATTAAAAACGAAAATAAGTTTCGATAAGGCAACCGTGCGTTCCATTCTTCTGTATGGTGCCGAGTCCCCGGAAATCAGAAAAAGAAAAACGTGAAACTTTTCAAAATAGATACTTACAAATATAATAGTAAAAATCATCTGGCCCCATAGTATAACAAACAAAGACCTTTTAACAAAAGCTAATATCCCTTCTGTTAATGGAGAAATTTTAAAACGAAGATAGAGATGGCTCGGCCATCTACTAAGAACAGATAGAAACAATCCTGCAAATGTAGCTCAAGGGAGCCTAGCAGAAGGAGAAAAAAGAGGGAGACCAAGACTGACAGGGCAAAGATGCTTTAAGAAAGATCTTAGTTGAGCAGGATTAACTGGATGAGAAGAAGCGCATTGCCTGGCCAAAGATAGGAGTGTGAGGAGAAAGAGACTTATTCGAGACACGAAGAGGATAAGTAAATACTAAATTTAGAACACTCTGTGGTGACCACTTCGAAAACAAGACAGAACATCACATCTTTTCCTCCATTTTTAAAATTAAAATTACGATCACTCTGGGGGATCTAAAAAGGTCATTACATCCACCAACTTACAACCATCAGCCTTTTGCCGCTGAGTCATCTCTTAATTTTAACTTTTATCCTGTATACATTTAATACAATAATAGCTGTCCTAATGAGATTGTCCTATGCGAGGCTAATCTCCAACCATTGTTTATGAGATGGACTTCTAGCACCGCAAAATATTACAGCAAGCTATACAGCTATGGAGACCAACATCGTACTTCTACCTACTTGATGAATTGGACAGATGTCCAGGGATTAAAAAGAGACAGTCCCTTTTGCTGGGAGGGTAAATTGAATCTGCTGTTCCCTGACATAGAACACTGCTCGATAGAACCAAATATAGACCCACTGAAAGACCTTCCGAGGGTTTTCTTTCACGAGGAACTTTTAGCCTCCAGTAGTAAGAAAAATCAGCATCCAGCACTTCTTAGACAGTTGGCACTGGAGACAATCCACAACACTCCAAATGAAGCAGTACAAATTTTCACGGATGGAAGTAAATTTGATAATGGCAACACTGGTAGTGGTGTTGTCATAAAAAACCAAGATGACGTTACAAAAATTAAAAGGCGTAACCCAAACCATTGTTCAGTTTTCAGATCAGAACTAATCGCCATAAACGCGGCTCTAGAACACATGATTTCCATTGAGAGTACAGAGAATATCTGGATTTTCACGGATAGTAAGAGCTCAGTTCAATACCTGAGTAATTGACAAAACATCAGTGACAGAATTGGCCTAAATATCATCGACAATTTGATGACTTACTCTTATCACAATGATATACATCTTCAGTGGATCCCCTCCCACGTGAACCTTCACTTTAATGATCTGGTCGACGAACTGGCCAAGGAGGGTTCCAATGATCCCATAGATAGTAGTGGCCTTCTAACATACAATGAAATCTATGCAAAAGTAAAGGCCGACAATAATAGGACTTGGAGGATTCCATCTAGTCGTGAATGGTATCAACAAAATAGTCCTAGGGCTGCCCTGGAGCTAAAAGGTGATAGGAAACTACAGACAGCTATCACAAGACTAATCACTGGTCATACCCGCGGACTAACATTTGTTCAGGGTCAAAAGACGTTCCCTGTATGCCTAAAATGTAGTGCTCACCAGGCTTCCCCAGATCATTTGCTATCCTGTATGGGACTGGAAAAAAATTTTATTTTGGAAGATCCGCAGATGGTGTTTGATTTTCTGTCTAAGCCTTGTTCTGGGCCAAGAGGAATAAGTACCACCACCATACATTTAATATTTTACATATTATTGTTGAGGAAAAACTTTAATCGCATTCTCCGATCCACTGATCTCTGAATTTCATTATAATAACAATTATGCAACTCTGTTTTATCTTACATTTAATCTTACTACTCTACTTTAGACGATTTTAATGTCATTCAGTCATCATTGTTGTTTTGACTGATTTTTCTTCTTAAGTTTTCATCGCCTATTGCCAATTTTAACTACTACTTTTATTCTACAGAATTTTTTAATTTGACTTTAATGAAATTTTAAAATTCTTGAATTGATTTTACGCAACTATCTGCATGTTTTACACATTTTACTGTCCAATTCTACTCCGTGTAATAATTGCTTTCCAGGGTCTAGAACCATATGTTTATACGGGCTTGAATTTCAATATTTTGTTATTCTCTGTATCTTAACTGTCTATTTTATCAGGGTCTTTTAACTCCACTGTGTTCCAGGATCTAGAACCATATGTTTATACGGGCTTCAATTTCAATATTTTGTTATTCACTGTATCTTAATTGTCTATTTTATCAGGGTCTTTTAACTCCACTGTGTTCCAGGATCTAGAACCAAATGTTTATACGGGCTTGAATTTCAATATTTTGTTATTCTCTGTATCTTAATTGTCTATTTTATCAGGGTCTTTTAACTCCACTGTGTTCCAGGGTCTAGAACCATATGTTTATACGGACTTGAATTTCAATATTTTGTTATTCACTGTATCTAAATTGTCTATTTTATCAGGGTCTTTTAACTCCACTGTGTTCCAGGGTCTAGAACCATATGTTTATACGGGCTTGAATTTCAATATTTTGTTATTCACCGTATCTTAATTGTCTATTTTATCAGGGTCTTTTAACTCCACTGTGTTCCAGGGTCTAGAACCATATGTTTATACGGGCTTGAATTTCAATATTTTGTTATTCACCGTATCTTAATTGTCTATTTTATCAGTGTCTTTTAACTCCACTGTGTTCCAGGGTCTAGAACCATATGTTTATACGGGCTTGAATTTCAATATTTTGTTATTCACCGTATCTTAATTGTCTATTTTATCAGGGTCTTTTAACTCCACTGTGTTCCAGGGTCTAGAACCATATGTTTATACGGGCTTGAATTTCAATATTTTGTTATTCTCTGTATCTTAATTGTCTATTTTATCAGGGTCTTTTAACTCCACTGTGTTCCAGGATCTAGAACCATATGTTTATACGGGCTTCAATTTCAATATTTTGTTATTCACTGTATCTTAATTGTCTATTTTATCAGGGTCTTTTAACTCCACTGTGTTCCAGGATCTAGAACCAAATGTTTATACGGGCTTGAATTTCAATATTTTGTTATTCTCTGTATCTTAATTGTCTATTTTATCAGGGTCTTTTAACTCCACTGTGTTCCAGGATCTAGAACCATATGTTTATACGGGCTTGAATTTCAATATTTTGTTATTCACTGTATCTTAATTGTCTATTTTATCAGGGTCTTTTAACTCCACTGTGTTCCAGGATCTAGAACCAAATGTTTATACGGGCTTCAATTTCAATATTTTGTTATTCACTGTATCTTAATTGTCTATTTTATCAGGGTCTTTTAACTCCACTGTGTTCCAGGATCTAGAACCAAATGTTTATACGGGCTTGAATTTCAATATTTTGTTATTCTCTGTATCTTAATTGTCTATTTTATCAGGGTCTTTTAACTCCACTGTGTTCCAGGATCTAGAACCATATGTTTATACGGGCTTCAATTTCAATATTTTGTTATTCACTGTATCTTAATTGTCTATTTTATCAGGGTCTTTTAACTCCACTGTGTTCCAGGATCTAGAACCAAATGTTTATACGGGCTTGAATTTCAATATTTTGTTATTCTCTGTATCTTAATTGTCTATTTTATCAGGGTCTTTTAACTCCACTGTGTTCCAGGATCTAGAACCAAATGTTTATACGGGCTTCAATTTCAATATTTTGTTATTCACTGTATCTTAATTGTCTATTTTATCAGGGTCTTTTAACTCCACTGTGTTCCAGGATCTAGAACCAAATGTTTATACGGGCTTCAATTTCAATATTTTGTTATTCACTGTATCTTAATTGTCTATTTTATCAGGGTCTTTTAACTCCACTGTGTTCCAGGATCTAGAACCAAATGTTTATACGGGCTTGAATTTCAATATTTTGTTATTCACCGTATCTTAATTGTCTATTTTATCAGGGTCTTTTAACTCCACTGTGTTCCAGGATCTAGAACCATATGTTTATACGGGCTTCAATTTCAATATTTTGTTATTCACTGTATCTTAATTGTCTATTTTATCAGGGTCTTTTAACTCCACTGTGTTCCAGGATCTAGAACCAAATGTTTATACGGGCTTGAATTTCAATATTTTGTTATTCTCTGTATCTTAATTGTCTATTTTATCAGGGTCTTTTAACTCCACTGTGTTCCAGGATCTAGAACCATATGTTTATACGGGCTTCAATTTCAATATTTTGTTATTCACTGTATCTAAATTGTCTATTTTATCAGGGTCTTTTAACTCCACTGTGTTCCAGGGTCTAGAACCATATGTTTATACGGGCTTGAATTTCAATATTTTGTTATTCACCGTATCTTAATTGTCTATTTTATCAGGGTCTTTTAACTCCACTGTGTTCCAGGATCTAGAACCATATGTTTATACGGGCTTCAATTTCAATATTTTGTTATTCACTGTATCTTAATTGTCTATTTTATCAGGGTCTTTTAACTCCACTGTGTTCCAGGATCTAGAACCAAATGTTTATACGGGCTTGAATTTCAATATTTTGTTATTCTCTGTATCTTAATTGTCTATTTTATCAGGGTCTTTTAACTCCACTGTGTTCCAGGGTCTAGAACCATATGTTTATACGGACTTGAATTTCAATATTTTGTTATTCACTGTATCTAAATTGTCTATTTTATCAGGGTCTTTTAACTCCACTGTGTTCCAGGGTCTAGAACCATATGTTTATACGGGCTTGAATTTCAATATTTTGTTATTCACCGTATCTTAATTGTCTATTTTATCAGGGTCTTTTAACTCCACTGTGTTTTATAAGGGTCCTATGATTTGTAATTGCTCTAGTTTTGTGCCAATCTTTTGCGGATCCAATTTGTTGCCATCCACTCATATTCTTTTGTTTTTAAATAAATGCCACGGAGGGGCTTTGCTGGGCCGCTCGACTGATGCGTGTGCTGGTATAAACCAGCCTCTCCTCTCCAGAGGAGGAGAGCTTTCGTGGCGAAGAGTACTTTCCCGAATACCCCATCAGTCTCGACCACATCGATTACCCTACCCAGCTAACCCCCCACACAGGTCAAGTAGATAATATATCATCTTATTATGTCACGGTGGAAAAACGAATGGACAAATAGCTCCAAGGGACTTCAAATTCTTCAAACTTTCAAATTCTTCACAGACCCAAGGGACACGAGACTGCAGGCCAATTTTTATTTAAATCAATTCCAAACTAGCCATGGTGTGCTTGGAAGTTACCAAAATTGGTTCTTCAGGAAAACACCGAATTGCAGTTACTGTGGGGAATTACAAGACAGCAAACATTTACTCTGCGACTGCCGTGAATTCCAGACACACCGCGGCATTGAATTTCATACAAATACAACGGAACATCAACATTTTTCCAACTTGGTCTGCAGAACTACTATAAAGAAAATCATTAAAGTGACCCTAGAGGACATGCTTGATAACACATAACAACGCACATAAATTCTGAACTTTTGTTATAAACAGTGTTATAAATACCGTTAACTTATGATATTTTATGACTTTCTACATGTTTTATTTAAGGTTTTAACTTTCTACCTACTTTAATGTTATTTTCAATGTGATTTTAAACGTTTTACCCTTATTAATTTTATATCCTGCCATTAGGATCGGTCGATCTATTTTAAATATCCTCAATGTTCTAAAAATAGTCATATAGGGTTTTTCCTAACTTTTAAATTAATTCTTGTTCCGGGTTTTATTACTGTGAACTTTTTTCACTTTTAAACTTTCAACTGCTCTTGTTCAGGGTTTTAATGTAGGGGAGTTTTTAAACTTTTTTTCAATTTTAATTTTAAACTATCATCTGTTTTAATATTAGAATCGTTTCATTTAATTACTGAGCCAAAGTTTCAACAGATGAAATTGAATATCAAAAACTGATTGTTAACTCTTATAGTGAAAAGAAATATGGGTACTAAAATTTAGATCTATTTTATTATTGGACTATTAAGGGTTCTTAGATCTTAAAACGTAGCCTACGGACTTTAAGGTAATTTATCTGTATTTTGTTTAAACAAGTTATGTAAATGCTAGAAGCATATAAATGATGACCCCGAAATGTAATGTTTCAAATGATTTAAACAAATGCCAAGGGGGGGGGGGGCTTCGCCGTGTCCCTCGGCCGGTGCTTGTGCCGGTTAAATTTTGCGTTTCCTTCTCTGAGGGGAGATCTGTCGCGGCGACGAGTCGAAATTTTACCCGCATACCCATATCGGGGGGGGGGGATTAACTAAATACTTTCCCGAATACCCAACAATTATTGAGAGGGGTGGGGGTATTTTCGATCTTCCCACTAATGATAAAGAGTTGAAAGATCAGATTTTTCAACGATTGAAAACACTATCATAATTTCGGATAAATATTCTACTTTATAATTTAGTAAACCCAAAATTGGAGTGCACTCCTTTCCCAGATGGCAAAATAAGGTTTATTTTCACTCAGCAAAAACCTTTTAATGTAAACCTAAAAAGGTTTGTTATGCGGTTCTGTTCTACTCTACTAAAAAGGTTCTGTTCTATTCTACGCTCATTACCCTAATCCAAAACCTTGGAAAACAACCTTCTACATAAAAACCTTAAATCACGGTTGACTTAGGGCAGGGATGGCGAACCAATGGCACGCGATACAATATTTTGGGCACGCCACCCATCGCAAAGTTCACTATGAAGCATATTAACAATTAAATTGAAATTTTAAAAAAAAAGTATTGACAAAAAAATTAACAATTAATGCCAAAAAAAAAAAATTAATAACCATAAAAAACAAGCTAACAATAAATAACTAGCAAAAAAAATAAACAGTCCTGCTTAAACTAACATGCAATCTAATATAAGTTATTTGTCATCAGAAGTCACACTGATCATACTTTTAAGTTGAATTATGCGTATGACTGAGACATTGCAAAATGTTATTCGTCTCCAAAATATATAGAGTTTTGAGTTGACAGTATTCAGTATTATTACTTTTCCAATAATCACGAAGTCAAAATTATTTGATGGCACGTCTATGACCCCATTAAACAATTTTTTAGAAAAAATGGCACGTTGGTGCAAAAAGGTTCGCCACCCCTGACATAGGGTATACCAGCGAGAAAAAATCCTTTCATAAAGCTAGTCTCAAGATTAAAATAATCTTAAGTCTAGGTAGTTTTCAGGTTTCTATTCACAAAGTCTTATATGCACAGCTAAGATCCACCTTGTCATGAAATTTTAATGGACAATACAATTTGATCTTTGCAAATGGAGCCTATCGCCAGTATGACGTCAGCTAAAACGTCATTACGGACCTCCCTGCAAAAAATGACCAATAGAAATCAATTAAAAAAAATGTATTGATCTGTACGGGGAAATGGAACACTGATATCAGTAGAGTAGATCAGTACAATGGACTGGTCATCAGTGCCGTTCCTGGCGGGTATGCAGCGAATGCCCCGCACGCAGGCGCCCAATTTAAAAGGCGCCAAATTCAACTATTCGAAGTATAAGCATATTATATAGGGGCGCACAAAATTATTCTTGCACGCAGGCGTTCGCCACCCCAGGAACGGTACTGCTGGTCATGATATATTGATATCAGTAGAGTAGGTCAATACACTGTATTGGTCTAAATCAGTAGAATGGACTGATATCAGTAGAATGAACTGGTCTGTACGGGGAAATGGAACATTGATATCAGTAGAATGGACTGATCTGTACGGGGAAATGGAACATTGATATCAGTAGAATGGACTGATCTGTACGGGGAAATGGAACACTGATATCAGTAGAATGGACTGGTCTCTACGGGGAAATGGAACACTGATATCAGTAGAATGGACTGGTCTCTACGGGGAAATGGAACATTGATATCAGTCGAATTTACTGGTCTGTACAAGGAAATGAGGCACTGATATCAGAAAAATGGCCTGGTCTAAGTTAGAGAAAACAATATTAATGTAAGCATATTAGATAGGTTTAAACAGGAAAATGCAACATTGTTTATCTTTTTTAATGCTTTTTAAAAACAGCTTTGAAAAATAATTTCTAATCCTTTTAGGATGAAAGTTTTGAAACCACAATATTTTTGCTTTATTGAAAAAAGGTTTTTAGTGCAAACATTTTCGTAACAATAAAAGAAAAAATCCGCCAAAAGGTTACACGCTTTCTGGGTTTGCAACATCAACTAAGGGTATGATGGCAGTAGATGCTTCACAAATATTTGAGTGATAATCTTTTTGATAAAGGTAATTAAAAGCTCTCTTTTATTTGAATATCTATCCTCCAAAAGTTATGTTATTTCAAAGTTAGCATTCGAAATTAGAAATTGATCGCATTACTCTTCATGAGCGCAACTCGCTTTAAGGTATTGTAATTTCATAGAAATTGAACTGCTAATTATTACACTGGCTACAAACATATCTTTAAACATAATCCAGTTGTCGATTTTACCATTAAAGGTTGGTAATGAGATTGTGGGTAACTTAATGTCATCAGAGAAGGCATTTAAACTAGAACTTGGCACACTTTGAACTATTGGGGGAGTGTTATCTGATAAACTTTAGAATTAATCAACAATAATAATTCGTCAATAATATTATCAATACTTTCTTTCTCCCCTATAAAATTCAACTCTACTTCGAGTTTACAAACATCAAAAATGGATTTAAATAAAAATTTTAAACTCGTTAGATACAGTTTAGGAGCAATCAAATTTGCATTATCAGTTGAAGTGAGTACTTTATGCTTAGTAAGCGAAAGTTTTAAAACTCTTTTTTTTTAGTTTTCAACTTATCCATAACTTAAAACCAAATTAGACTCGGTTGCGAAAGGGCATCTGGCACTTAAAGCACACTTTGAGTTCGACGGACCATATTGAATTGTAGGTTAGAACTTTTGATTCTTAATTAAACCACTTTCAAGGGATAAATTTCGCTTTATTGATTATATTTTATAGAATCTCTCAGGTCCCTCCCACAACACAACAGTAAACTCACAGAAAATATCAAAACATAATGAACTTAAAATGAAAAAGAAATTCAAAAAATTATTAAACTTCAGCGGTCGCCATGGAAACGAATGCAACGACTGAACAGAACGTACTAACCATGGAGCTAGGAGTAGATGGAGGAGACACTAGCAGAAATTCGTGAAGCCGAAAGCTCAGCAATGTTAACCCAGGGCTAAAGAGAATAGAAGGGCTAGTTCACTCCTTTGAAGTATCTCTTGCCGCGCCGATCCTCCGACGTCACTCTAGTGACGTCACTTTGGCGCAAAGCTCGCACTTTTACTTCAAGAACGAAGCGTTTGGCCTTACTAGCTCTAACTAATATTGGATCATTTCTTTTTGCGAGATATTCTAAGACATTTGTTATTTTCTATAATGACTTTCCTCAGTTTTTGCAGTGAATTTACAAGAATTTAAAACTATTATCGAAATGCCAGTTTGCGCGATTGCAACTTGCAAAAGTTCTGATATAAAAACAAAAGGAAAAAGTATAATTTTTCGCGTGTTCCCTAAAGTAAATGAACAACTATGTAAAGAATGGATTCCGAAATGACACAGTTAATATAAAACCGCAATACGTTTATTCTGTCGTAAAGAACTTTTATAAAAATTCATTATCTAAATAGAAACCGCCTCGCTACTTCATAAAGAAAGGCCGGTGAAAAGAATTAAAAAATAGATAAAGTCAAAGAAAATTAAAATGTAAGTAAAAAGTATAAATAAAATATATAGTATATAGTTGAAATTTTCCTAATTTCATAACATATTTTTTAATGTAGTTATTCTAAATATTTATGATTTTTTTAAAAAATTATATTCTCTTCAATTTAAATATCTATATATTATATCATCGTAAATTTAAATGTCTATAAACAATTGTAAAATTTCTGATGTCATTATGAACCTAAATTATTATTTTGTTTCAGTAATTAGCGTTTAAGGTTGATGTTTCCTAATGATTAAGTATGAACAAATTGCTATTAACGACATATTTTAAAATCAGGGATTCTAAATTTAACTTAACTTATCTTTATAAAAGAATATGTAGATAAAGAAAGTGTCGATATATGCCTTCATTTTTCTTAATAGTTAAAGTTAAAACTGAACTTTTTAAAATAAAGTATTTATCGTGTCATTTTCACCAACTAGCAAAACATTTTTATAAGTTTAAAATGGTATTTTTTTAATATAATAACCAAGAAAGTTTTTTTTTAACTATGTTTATGAACGGAAATAATGTGCTAATTACGTAAAGTTTGAAGGCTAATAACCAGAAAAAGTCTAACTTATTTTCACAAGAGAAAGATGCAAAGTTATCATATCTTTGCTTGCGATCTCCGAGATCTGTAGACACAGTGACGTCATGAGGAGGGAAATCGTAGCTTCAGCTCTAAGAGCGGAGTGAACTAGCCCTTGTATTCTCTTTAGCCCTGATGTTAACCGCGAAATTAACCGTCGGCCATCTTACATACTTCAAAACATTGGCAGCTGTAGCTCGTTTATGCTTGAATTGTCGTATGTTCGGACAGTCATTATCGTTGTTATTTTATTTGTTATTCGTCGTGTAGTCTTACTTTGTCTTATTATTTTTACTTGGAAATTACGTCTTTTACCAGATAACTATGACTTCTTGAAATCTGAAAATTGATATTTTTTACTGATGTTATGAAAACCAGAAAATATCCCATTGCATTGCAAATATGAAATAGATAAAAAATTTTAATTTATTAAAAATCTAATATTATATACAAGTGATTGCATATAATATTAGATAATAATAAAGTACTCCATGATTATATATACATTTATTCTAAGCCTTATAGTGATGTAGTTTTTGCTTAATGTTGAGGTATTGATAGTTTTTGTTCCATACCTTCATTTAATGTATTTCTCCTAAAAAAATAATAATAATTTTTTTTAAAGCGTAGGGTTTTCTAATCCCTAAACAAAGTCCTTTTTTAGATCAAAGTGATTTATTTTAAATTTAGCAATAATCAATTTCCTATATATATATATATATATATATATATATATATATATATATATATATATATATATATATATATATATATATATATATATATATATATATGAAGAATAAAACAAAGAAAAATTAAAGACATATGAAAAAGGGGGAAATATAACAAGTAAAAAAATAACAAACAACAATTTAAAAAAAAAAGGAAATTTTATTTAAAAAACCAGGAAAAAAACCGGAAAAAAAAGATATAATCTTTTCATCAGCCCACACGATTATATCCGTAAAACAGAGTGCTTTCTGATATTGTATCAATAAAGCCAAAGCAAAATATATTAATACGATAGTGAAAGGAGCACTCAAATTTTTTTTTGTAGAAATTGCAACAAATAGAATAGAACACAAAAGTAAAAATAAGTAAAAATAACATGTAAAAACAGAAAATAAAATGAAATAAAAAGAAAAAGCAGTAAAATTGGACTATAAAGCGAGTAGCGAAATCAGATTAACTTACATGGAAGGAAATTTTTCAAGAATGATTTAATAATGTTTTCGCAGAAAGATTGCCAGATTACCAAATATGAAAACAAAAGTGCAAATTGAGTGTAACAAGAGGGTTTTAAAGTGTCGTTCTTACTGCACTGCTAAAGTGATTTGTTATTCTGTGCATTGATTTGTTACCTACCAAGGATAGGCCCGAAATGGATGTGCGCAAGGTAATATTATACTGGATAATTTTAAAAATTGACCATAAATAGTTTTAGAAAATAGATGTTTATTTAAGAAAAAATATACAATAGAAAAGAGAAACATAAATCGCCTGTTTTGCAAATAATTTTAGCCACGGATTCGGCTGAAATGGATTATTTATATATATATATATATATATATATATATATATATATATATATATATATATATATATATATATATATATATATATATATATATATATATATATATATATATATATATATATATATATATATATATATATATATATATATATATATATATATATATATATATATATATATATATATATATATATATATAAAGTTTTTTAAACTAATTTACTTAGTAAGCAATTAAAAATGTCATATTTTAAGTATTCATAAAATTCTCATAGTATAAATTAGGTATATTAATATGGATTTGTATAGACTAATTTTTAGCAAGAGAAATCAACATAAATTATGTATTGCACTTTCTGAATTTCTTTTTTTTAACAAGAAACATCTTTCAATATTGTGGTATTAAATTTTATTTTCTATATTGAGCTATGAGTTAGCTCCGTGGATGTGACATATTCATAACCGCTCAGAGCTTGTTCTTTAAATTCTAATTTTTCTTAACGTAATAAGTTTATCTGCCTTTACTAGTATAATAAGTTTGAACTTATAAAACTCTCAGGGTGGTTTAAATTTTACAATTCTTAATAAATTTAATTATATTTTTTAAGTTGTATTGATAAATACATAGCAATTGTAAAATGAAATAGATCTACTTTTGTTTAAAAAATTCTCAAAGTTAAAGTTTTTTTTTCTAAATGTTTCTGTTGTATACCTTCATTGAAAACATTAAATGTGTTTTTCTCTACATTTAAGAATCTTTTTCTGTATTTGTAAAGTTCAATGCACCCTTCTAAGGAAATTGTTAGTTACTTTTTGTTGTATACATTAAATGTACATACCTTCATTGAAAGCATTGAACATGTTTCTCTCTCAATGTATATATATATATATATATATATCTATTATTATTATTGCTTTTTTTAATGCATAGAATTTTCTAATCCCTAAGCTAATTTTTTTTTCTTTCAAATTTAATAATTTTGAAAACCGCGAAATTCAATTTATAAACAAAATATATGTATATATTTAAGGATCTGTTTCTAGATTTTTCAATGTGCCTTTTCTCAGGTTTAAGAATTTTTTGTTGAATAATCACTAGAATACTGTGATAATATTTTATTAATCTGTAACATATTTTTCCTTTTTTTTAATAAACATTTTGACATAATTTTTTTTAAATTGATTTACTTTGTATGCAATTAAAAATGTCCCATTTAAGTATTCATAAAACTCTCAAAGTAGAAATCTTCATATGTATAGATTTATTTTTAGCAAAAGAAATTTGTATAAATTTATGTATTTCACTTTCTGAAATCATTCCTTAACAATAAACATCTTTCAATATTGTGGTATTCAATTTATTTGTATATTGAGCTTGGAGTTAGCTCCATGGATGCAACACATTCATAACTACCTAATATTTTTTTTCTTGTCTTTTCTTAAAATAATTAGTTACCTGACTTTATGGACCTATGAATTAAAACTATCAGAGTAATATAAATTTTAAATTTCCAGATAATAAACTTTTTTATCTTCTTGAAATTGTTTTGAAAAGTGCATAGTGATTGTTAAATGAACTTGACCTAATATTAACTTTACCGAGAATTCCATTTGTTTTAAAAATTCTGTCAAGTTGAAATGTTTTTTCTAAAAGTTAGAAATACGAAAATTCTAACGGCTGAATAAAAATGGAGAAAGCTTGGATGGATGGATCTCTTATTTAACTTAAAAGACTAAACTCGACACTTTAAATCAAATTACGAACCCTTCAAAACCGCCCTCCAAGCTCCGTTAAAAAGCATGGATTAACTACAAATAGAAAGATGTATGAGCGCACAACGACGCAGCAAGTAAGATGGCGACGGAAAACTCTCGCGGTTGCTTCCCCTTGAAAGGAATGGGCCAATAGGAGTGTCTTCTCCACTTACTCCTAGCTCCATGGTACTAACGATCAGATCATCTAGTCATCAATCTTAACATGCTATTCGAACGACTGCTGGGTGAATGACAGGATCATAAACCACTGTAAACGTGTTCTTTCTGGGAAACAATGCCATCTCTTGGTTTCACAAAAGACACTCTATAGCACTCATTGGTTACTATATTTAGTTTCAGATCTAAGACTGAAACAAACATTACCCACATGGGCGGATCGTGAATTTGTGGGGCCCTGGGCTGAAACTACTTAGGGGCCCTAATAGCCATTTTGTCAAAAAACTGTTTTCTATAGTGATGTAGATAAGTATATAGAAAAAAGTAGGACAATAAAATAATTTTATATATTTTTTATTTATTTATTTTTATTTGTGTATACAAGCAGCAACTGTACAACATTATTGCAAAAGAAATTGACAGGTTATGTGTAGTTATGTTATATAAATTCTAAAGCAACCTTTCTGCATTTTTGTGCTGCAAATTCCATTATTTGCTCATCACATTGTAAGTCCTTTGTTAAATCACAATTTATGGAAAGAACTGATAAATGATTTAGTCGATGGATCGACATTGTTGACCTATATTTGTTTTCTATATATGACATCCTGGAGAAAGAGCGCTCAGCTTCACAGCTGGTGATTAGGAAAGTTAAAAAAATCTTTAAGATAGTATAGCAATTTGGGAAAACATCAACAAGTTTCTTTTCATAAATTAGCATAAAAATTTCACTGCAAGAGGTGTAAGACTCTGGCTTAGATTGAAGTAACTAAGATTTTAACTGAATGCACTCATTCACTAAATGCTCGTCTACGTCATCTGGAAAATAATCAACAATAATACGTACACTTTCCAGATCTATGTTTTCCATATTTTTGTCTTGCAAATCCATTGAAAATTTGAATTTCTAGCTATACATCTCATAGACTTGGCTCCTTTTATTTAAATCCATAATCAGCTATCCAACGCAACGTTTAGCGTGTCTCTTTTAAATTTTTCTGCTCCGTATACTGAGAATTTATCTGTAGACTTATCTGAAAATTTTGGAGTAATGCGTCTCTTGTTTATGTCATTGTAGTCTATTCCCACACTAGTACTTAATTCTTTAGCTTTCTCTCCGTATTCCTTTAGCTTCTGATCTGATTGGTGCCTTATGTTGTTCAACAAGTCTTTTAATGACACAATTAACTTGTTGCCTTCACAAATATCTAAACCAGGGCTCTGTACTTTTTTTATTAACTAAATTAAATCTTCCCAAAATTTCTTCCCAAGAAATAATCCAAATTGCAGTATTGAGTTTCTTCATTTTATTGAGTAAATTTCGTGCCTCTTTCCGGAAATCAACTTTCTCATCCTCATTTTCTCTGAAACTTTCAAAAATTTTCATAATGTCATCATAATTATTTTTCAAAGCTTTAACAGCATCATAGTGACAAGACCATCTGGGCTGGCTTAAACTTTTTAACTTAAATTTGAGTTTTGTTTCACGATTTAACAGTTCCCACCTATGGGTCGAAGTAGAAAAGAAAACGTATATTTTTTGCACTACTCCAAAAAAGTTCACAATTTCGGTTGCAACCTTAACAGATTCTTCACCAACTAGTTGAAGGGAATGCGCAGCACATGGCACATAATCCGCGGATTTATTTTGTTGTTTTAGTAGTGCTTGTACACCATTGTAGTGACCCGCCATAGTAGCAACGTTGTCATGAGTTATAATGAGTTATAATTTGTCATGAGTTATATTTGAGTTATAATTTGTTTAATTATCTGTCAGCCCGTAATCTCAATTATTTCCTCATATACTGTTTTTGATAAGTGCGATATTATCGGTCTTTGTTGCAGCTCTCGTTGCTCAATGTGTTCACGAATGAATGGATCGAACTCTGCCAATAGCTCCAGAGCACCCATAAAATTACCACTATGTGGAGAACCAAATACTTCCTCGAAACCTCTAAATGCTAAGCCCCTTATACCTAAAAATTTGACCACTGCAATAACCCGTTTTAGGACATTGTGACTTAATATTCTGTTTCTTTTCTTAATTTCTTCTGAAGCTGCTTGTCTAAAACAGATCTATTTTCTTTTCGTGTCAACCACACTAACATTGATTTCTTATGTTCATTAGAATTTTCATGATTTTCTAAACAAGTTCCTATGTGTTTCCGATCAGAAAATCCGGTTGTGTATTGAGAAGTGATTTTAGAAAAAAGTTTGCAAGTCAAACAAAAACCAGTACCAGCCCTGGTTGAATAACATAACCAAGATATTTCCTGTGATTGACCATTTTTCATTTTCTTAATGAAATACCTATTTGAAAATATTCTGTTTTGTTCTTTGTGTTTTTTTATTGAAGCTGAATATATATTTTTCGGATCTTTATTTTGAAAATCAGTCATTTCATGTGAGATTGTGTTCTGTTCTTCAAATAGACTTCGGATAAGACCTCTTCCTTTTCACTTGTTAATAAATTTGTAGCTATTTCATTCTCGTTTTTATGTTCTAATTTCAAAAAAGTTTCAATTTTTGCACATTTCTTTCTTTCTTTTTCACGATCTAGCTGTAATTTCCGTTTCTCAGCTCCACTTTTATATTTTCTTCCAACATATTGTAAAATAAGACTTTGATATTTTTTCTGAAAATAAACAATCAGCTTGATAATTTTCTGGTAATAAACAGGGAGCGAAATAATCGATGTAATATTGTTCTTCGCTTCACATTTTAATATTTTGTAATGAGTTGAGCAATTCACAAATTATCATTAAAAATCGATTAAAAAGTTCATTTAGTGTTGAAAAAATACATTAAAAACAAAAAAATACATGATTTATAATTCTTTTTACTTACCAACTAAGAGCAGGAAATCTTTTTTTATATTGATTATGTACTTTCAATTATAAGTAAAATGAGAGAAAGGTCCGGTCTTTACAACTTTTAAGTTATCATTTATTAGTAAACTAAACAAGTTTGTCACTTTGACGACGAGAACAGAAGTGCGGGAAAAAAAAAGAAATTAAGTCGGGCGTTAAGCGGCGTGGCGGGAAGTGCCCCGTACTAGACGCGAAAAAATACACTGATCAAAAACATGCAACGGAGAATTCCCCGTTCCGTTCGATAGACGCGCACATGCATGGGGTGATTAATCTCAGGATTGCCAACTTATAATAGTTTTTTTTAACATTAGATATTCTTTTGAATTCAAAATATCACCTATAGTTTTCAGTGGGGACAGGGGCCCTTTGTAACCACGGGGCCCTGGGCTGCAGCCCAAAAAGCCCTTAAGTAGATCCGCCCCTGATTACCCATAATACTTTATGAAATGAACAAGGGAATGAACTTTATATTTTTTAAATGAATGAACTTTATATATTATGAACTTTATATTTTTCTAAAAAAAAATATAAATGAATGAGCAATGAACTTTATATTTTTCTCCCAGAAACCGGTAAAACTGAAATTCGTATATGACATATTGATGTAGAGCATCATTATTTGAGCCATTTACAAAATGATCATGTAATTAAGATTGAATATTGTATATCTAAAGATATGATTGCAGATTTTCTGACTAAACTACTTCTCAAATATTTTTAAACTTTAGAAATGTATTAAAAATAGTACCCAAGCTTAAAGTGAGTTGTAAGATTACGGAACGTTGCATTAAATTATATTTATCTTATTGTGACTAATCTGACTATTCAAGGTATATTATCTCAGCCACTGAATGGTGTTGCTGAATTATGCATTGCATAACATTTAATAAGTTTCTCTTCTCGACCCATCAATCGTCCATCCTGTTAAAAGTTCCAGCTCATGGACTAAAAATTAAAAATTATTTTCATTGAGTAATAATTTAAGAAGACAATTTGATCATTTCAATAAATTGATAATGCTTCACCTGATTAAGAAAGTCACAAAATGTGATTGCAGATTAAATGAAACGAGAGTGAAATCAATTTAGGAGAACATGCACCAGACAAAGGGCAGCATAGATTAATTCTGCAACTTTTCATTCACTTAAAAGTGTTTTTACCCTTATTTTTAAGATTGATAAGTTTTTTGATATCATTTTAAAACAAAAAAGACAAAGTAGAATAAAATATAATGCAAAAGACTTTGTAAGTAAACATTTATTTAAAGATTTAAGTTTGCGAATTGCCTACATGACATAGGAAATTAACTATAAACAAACAATTTTGACAAATCAACCCATTGCAGATTGTATTGATTGACTAACTACTGCTGCTGATTGTCCTGAAGCGCCATAGTTGATGTTTCCAATACTAGCTGATCCAAGAATATTTATTACAGCTGCGAGCAATTCCGAAAGAGTTTGTACCAGAACTTCACAGTCAGAGGCTCCAGGGTTACCAGCTCTAACTTCATACACAACACTTCCAATTGTGTTTGAAAGACTAGCAGCATTAATTGGACCTCCTGAAACAATTCTTGATGCAGTAGACGAAATTCGGGAAACTGATCCTGGAGATGATATTGCCGATACTGCAGATGCGGCTGCTGATGCTGCACCAGATCGGGAACCACTTGGACCATAACCTCTTGGTCCAGACCCTTGTCCATATCCGCCTTGACCACCTGAACCGCCAGCTGCAGCTGCTGCTGCGGCTGATGCACCAGATCCTTGTCCTCCTTGTCCATATCCACCTTCTCCTGCACCTTGTCCATATCCGCCTTGACCACCTGAACCGCCAGCTGCTGCTGCTGCAGCTGCTGCGCCAGATCCTTGTCCACCTTGTCCATATCCACCTTGGCCACCTTCTCCTGCTCCTTGTCCATAACCTCCTTGTCCATATCCGCCTTGACCACCTGAACCGCCAGCTGCAGCTGCTGCTGCGGCTGCTGCACCTGATCCTTGTCCTCCTTGTCCATATCCACCTTGGCCACCTTCTCCTGCTCCTTGTCCATAACCTCCTTGTCCATATCCGCCTTGACCACCTGAACCGCCAGCTGCTGCTGCTGCTGCGGCTGCTGCACCAGATCCTTGTCCTCCTTGCCCATATCCACCTAGGCCACCTTCACCTGCACCTTGTCCATATCCTCCTTGCCCATATCCGCCTTGACCACCTGAACCGCCAGCTGCAGCTGCTGCTGCGGCTGCTGCACCCGATCCTTGTCCTCCTTGTCCATATCCACCTTGTCCATATCCCCCTTGTCCATATCCTCCTTGACCACCTGAACCATCTGCTGCTGCTGCTGCGGCTGCTGCTCCAGATCCTTCTCCTCCTTGTCCATATCCACCTTGTCCATATCCTCCTTGACCACCTGCACCACCTGCACCACCTGCTGCGGCTGCTGCGGCTGCTGCACCAGATCCTTCTCCTCCTTGTCCGTATCCGCCTTGTCCATATCCTCCTTGACCACCTGAGCCGCCTGCTCCAGCTGCTGCTGCCGCGGCTGCTGCTCCAGATCCTTCTCCTCCTTGTCCATATCCACCTTGTCCATATCCACCTTGTCCATATCCTCCTTGACCACCTGCACCACCTGCTGCGGCTGCTGCACCAGATCCTTCTCCTCCTTGTCCGTATCCGCCTTGTCCGTATCCTCCTTGACCACCTGAGCCGCCTGCTCCAGCTGCTGCTGCAGCGGCAGCTGCTCCAGATCCTTCTCCTCCTTGTCCATATCCACCTTGTCCATATCCACCTTGTCCATATCCTCCTTGACCACCTGCACCACCTGCTGCTGCTGCTGCGGCTGCTGCGCCAGATCCTTCTCCACCTTGTCCATATCCACCTTGTCCATATCCTCCTTGACCACCTGCACCACCTGCTGCGGCTGCTGCGGCTGCTGCACCAGATCCTTCTCCTCCTTGTCCATATCCACCTTGTCCGTATCCTCCTTGACCATATCCTCCTTGACCTCCTGCACCGCCTGCTCCAGCTGCTGCTGCTGCTGCGGCTGCTGCACCAGATCCTTCTCCACCTTGTCCATATCCACCTTGTCCATATCCCCCTTGTCCATATCCTCCTTGACCACCTGATCCACCTGCTGCTGCTGCGGCTGCTGCTCCAGATCCTTCTCCTCCTTGTCCATATCCACCTTGTCCATATCCTCCTTGACCACCTGCACCACCTGCTGCGGCTGCTGCGGCTGCTGCACCAGATCCTTCTCCTCCTTGTCCGTATCCGCCTTGTCCATATCCTCCTTGACCACCTGAGCCGCCTGCTCCAGCTGCTGCTGCCGCGGCTGCTGCTCCAGATCCTTCTCCTCCTTGTCCATATCCACCTTGTCCATATCCACCTTGTCCATATCCTCCTTGACCACCTGCACCACCTGCTGCGGCTGCTGCACCAGATCCTTCTCCTCCTTGTCCGTATCCGCCTTGTCCGTATCCTCCTTGACCACCTGAGCCGCCTGCTCCAGCTGCTGCTGCAGCGGCTGCTGCTCCAGATCCTTCTCCTCCTTGTCCATATCCACCTTGTCCATATCCACCTTGTCCATATCCTCCTTGACCACCTGCACCACCTGCTGCTGTTACTGCGGCTGCTGCGCCAGATCCTTCTCCACCTTGTCCATATCCACCTTGTCCATATCCTCCTTGACCACCTGCACCACCTGCTGCGGCTGCTGCGGCTGCTGCACCAGATCCTTCTCCTCCTTGTCCATATCCACCTTGTCCGTATCCTCCTTGACCATATCCTCCTTGACCTCCTGCACCGCCTGCTCCAGCTGCTGCTGCTGCTGCGGCTGCTGCACCAGATCCTTCTCCACCTTGTCCATATCCACCTTGTCCATATCCACCTTGTCCATAACCACCTTGTCCATATCCTCCTTGACCACCTGCCCCACCTGCTCCAGCTGCTGCTGCTGCGGCTGCTGCTCCAGATCCTTCTCCTCCTTGTCCATATCCACCTTGTCCATATCCTCCTTGACCACCTGCACCACCTGCAGCGGCTGCTGCGGCTGCAGCACCAGATCCTTCTCCTCCTTGTCCGTATCCACCTTGTCCATATCCTCCTTGACCACCTGAGCCGCCTGCTCCAGCTGCGGCTGCTGCGGCTGCTGCACCAGATCCTTCTCCTCCTTGTCCATATCCACCTTGTCCATATCCTCCTTGACCACCTGCACCCCCTGCTGCGGCTGCTGCGGCTGCTGCACCAGATCCTTCTCCTCCTTGTCCATATCCACCTTGTCCATATCCTCCTTGACCTCCTGATCCGCCTGCTCCAGCTGCTGCTGCAGCGGCTGCTGCACCAGATCCTTCTCCACCTTGTCCATATCCACCTTGTCCATAACCACCTTGTCCATATCCTCCTTGACCACCTGCTCCAGCTGCAGCTGCTGCGGCTGCTGCTCCAGATCCTTCTCCTCCTTGTCCATAGCCACCTTGTCCATATCCTCCTTGACCACCTGCTCCTCCTGCTCCAGCTGCTGCTGCGCCAGATCCTTCTCCTCCTTGTCCGTATCCACCTTGTCCATATCCACCTTGTCCATATCCTCCTTGACCTCCTGAGCCGCCTGCTCCAGCTGCTGCTGCTGCGGCTGCTGCGCCAGATCCTTCTCCTCCTTGTCCGTATCCACCTTGTCCATATCCACCTTGTCCATATCCTCCTTGACCTCCAGCACCGCCTGCTCCAGCTGCTGCTGCTGCGGCTGCTGCGCCAGATCCTTCTCCTCCTTGTCCATAGCCACCTTGTCCATAACCACCTTGTCCATATCCTCCTTGACCACCTGCACCACCTGCTGCGGCTGCTGCGGCTGCTGCACCAGATCCTTCTCCTCCTTGTCCGTATCCGCCTTGTCCATATCCTCCTTGACCACCTGAGCCGCCTGCTCCAGCTGCTGCTGCCGCGGCTGCTGCTCCAGATCCTTCTCCTCCTTGTCCATATCCACCTTGTCCATATCCACCTTGTCCATATCCTCCTTGACCACCTGCACCACCTGCTGCGGCTGCTGCGGCTGCTGCACCAGATCCTTCTCCTCCTTGTCCGTATCCGCCTTGTCCGTATCCTCCTTGACCACCTGAGCCGCCTGCTCCAGCTGCTGCTGCAGCGGCTGCTGCTCCAGATCCTTCTCCTCCTTGTCCATATCCACCTTGTCCATATCCACCTTGTCCATATCCTCCTTGACCACCTGCACCACCTGCTGCTGCTGCGGCTGCTGCGCCAGATCCTTCTCCACCTTGTCCATATCCACCTTGTCCATATCCTCCTTGACCACCTGCACCACCTGCTGCGGCTGCTGCACCAGATCCTTCTCCTCCTTGTCCATATCCACCTTGTCCGTATCCTCCTTGACCATATCCTCCTTGACCTCCTGCACCGCCTGCTCCAGCTGCTGCTGCTGCTGCGGCTGCTGCACCAGATCCTTCTCCACCTTGTCCATATCCACCTTGTCCATATCCACCTTGTCCATAACCACCTTGTCCATATCCTCCTTGACCACCTGCCCCACCTGCTCCAGCTGCTGCTGCTGCGGCTGCTGCTCCAGATCCTTCTCCTCCTTGTCCATATCCACCTTGTCCATATCCTCCTTGACCACCTGCACCACCTGCAGCGGCTGCTGCGGCTGCAGCACCAGATCCTTCTCCTCCTTGTCCGTATCCACCTTGTCCATATCCTCCTTGACCACCTGAGCCGCCTGCTCCAGCTGCGGCTGCTGCGGCTGCTGCACCAGATCCTTCTCCTCCTTGTCCATATCCACCTTGTCCATATCCTCCTTGGCCACCTGCACCCCCTGCTGCGGCTGCTGCGGCTGCTGCACCAGATCCTTCTCCTCCTTGTCCATATCCACCTTGTCCATATCCACCTTGTCCATATCCTCCTGGACCTCCTGATCCGCCTGCTCCAGCTGCTGCTGCAGCGGCTGCTGCACCAGATCCTTCTCCACCTTGTCCATATCCACCTTGTCCATAACCACCTTGTCCATATCCTCCTTGACCACCTGCTCCTCCTGCTCCAGCTGCTGCTGCTGCTGCGCCAGATCCTTCTCCTCCTTGTCCGTATCCACCTTGTCCATATCCACCTTGTCCATATCCTCCTTGACCTCCAGCACCGCCTGCTCCAGCTGCTGCTGCTGCTGCGGCTGCTGCGCCAGATCCTTCTCCTCCTTGTCCATAGCCACCTTGTCCATATCCTCCTTGACCACCTGCTCCTCCTGCTCCAGCTGCTGCTGCTGCTGCGCCAGATCCTTCTCCTCCTTGTCCGTATCCACCTTGTCCATATCCACCTTGTCCATATCCTCCTTGACCTCCAGCACCGCCTGCTCCAGCAGCTGCTGCTGCGGCTGCTGCGCCAGATCCTTCTCCTCCTTGTCCGTATCCACCTTGTCCATATCCACCTTGTCCATATCCTCCCTGACCTCCTGCACCACCTGCTCCAGCTGCTGCGGCTGCTGCTCCAGAGCCTTCTCCTCCTTGTCCATATCCACCTTGTCCATATCCACCCTGTCCATATCCTCCTTGACCACCTGCACCGCCTGCTCCAGCTGCTGCTGCTGCGGCTGCTGCACCGGATCCTTCTCCTCCTTGTCCAAATCCACCTTGTCCATATCCTCCTTGACCACCTGCACCACCAGCTGCAGCTGCTGCGCCAGATCCTTCTCCTCCTTGTCCATATCCACCTTGTCCATATCCTCCTTGGCCACCTGAACCGCCAGCTGCAGCTGCTGCTGCTGCGGCTGCTGCGCCAGATCCTTGTCCTCCTTGTCCATATCCACCTTGGCCACCCGCACCTTGTCCATATCCACCTTGGCCACCTGCACCTTGTCCATATCCTCCTTGACCACCTGCACCGCCTGCTGCAGCTGCTGCTGCCGCGGCTCCTGCTCCAGATCCTTGTCCTCCTTGTCCATATCCGCCTTGGCCACCTTCGCCTGCACCTTGTCCATATCCACCTTGTCCATATCCCCCTTGACCACCTGAACCGCCTGCTGCAGCTGCTGCGGCTCCTGCTCCAGATCCTTGTCCTCCTTGTCCATATCTGCCTTGGCCACCTTCACCTGCACCTTGTCCATATCCACCTTGTCCATATCCGCCTTGACCACCTGAACCGCCAGCAGCTGCTGCTGCAGCTGCTGCTGCGCCAGATCCTTCTCCACCTTGTCCGTATCCACCTTGTCCATATCCACCTTGTCCATATCCTCCTTGACCACCTGAACCACCAGCTGCTGCTGCTGCGGCTGCTGCTGCACCAGATCCTTGTCCTCCTTGTCCATATCCACCTTGACCACCTTCTCCTGCACCTTGTCCATATCCTCCTTGTCCATATCCGCCTTGACCACCTGAACCGCCAGCTGCTGCTGCTGCAGCTGCTGCTGCGCTGGATCCTTCTCCACCTTGTCCGTATCCACCTTGTCCATATCCACCTTGTCCATATCCTCCTTGACCACCTGAACCACCAGCTGCTGCTGCTGCGGCTGCTGCTGCTGCACCAGATCCTTGTCCTCCTTGTCCATATCCACCTTGGCCACCTTCTCCTGCACCTTGTCCATATCCGCCTTGTCCATATCCGCCTTGACCACCTGAACCGCCTGCTGCTGCGGCTGCGGCTGCTGCTGCACCAGATCCTTGTCCTCCTTGTCCATATCCACCTTGGCCACCTTCTCCTGCACCTTGTCCATATCCACCTTGTCCATATCCCCCTTGACCACCTGAACCGCCAGCTGCTGCTGCTGCTGCAGCTGCTGCTGCGCCAGATCCTTCTCCTCCTTGTCCGTATCCACCTTGTCCATATCCACTTTGTCCATATCCTCCTTGACCACCTGAACCACCTGCTGCTGCTGCTGCGGCTGCTGCTGCTGCGGCTGCTGCTGCTGCACCAGATCCTTGTCCTCCTTGTCCATATCCCCCTTGACCACCTTCTCCTGCACCTTGTCCATATCCTCCTTGTCCATATCCGCCTTGACCACCTGAACCGCCAGCTGCTGCTGCTGCAGCTGCTGCTGCGCCAGATCCTTCTCCTCCTTGTCCGTAACCACCTTGTCCATATCCACCTTCTCCTGCACCTTGTCCATATCCTCCTTGTCCATATCCGCCTTGACCACCTGAACCGCCTGCTGCTGCTGCGGCTGCTGATGCACCAGATCCTTGTCCTCCTTGTCCATATCCACCTAGGCCACCTTCTCCTGCACCTTGTCCATATCCACCTTGTCCATATCCCCCTTGACCACCTGAACCGCCAGCTGCTGCTGCTGCAGCTGCTGCTGCGCCAGATCCTTCTCCACCTTGTCCGTATCCACCTTGTCCATATCCACCTTGTCCATATCCACCTTGTCCATATCCTCCTTGACCACCTGAACCACCAGCTGCTGCGGTTGCGGCTGCTGCTGCTGCACCAGATCCTTGTCCTCCTTGTCCATATCCACCTTGGCCACCTTCTCCTGCACCTTGTCCATATCCTCCTTGTCCATATCCGCCTTGACCACCTGAACCGCCAGCTGCTGCTGCTGCAGCTGCTGCTGCACCAGATCCTTCTCCACCTTGTCCGTATCCACCCTGTCCATATCCACCTTGTCCATATCCTCCTTGACCACCTGAACCGCCAGCTGCTGCGGCTGCGGCTGCTGCTGCACCAGATCCTTGTCCTCCTTGTCCATATCCACCTTGGCCACCTTCACCTTGTCCATAACCACCTTGGCCACCTGCACCTTGTCCATATCCACCTTGTCCATATCCTCCTTGACCACCTGCACCACCTGCTCCAGCTGCTGCTGCTGCGGCTGCTGCACCAGATCCTTCTCCTCCTTGTCCATATCCACCTTGTCCATATCCACCTTGACCACCTGCACCACCTGCTGCAGCTGCTGCTGCTGCTGCCCCTGATCCTTGTCCTCCTTGTCCATATCCACCTTGGCCACCTTCACCTGCACCTTGTCCATATCCTCCTTGCCCATATCCGCCTTGACCACCTGAACCGCCAGCTGCTGCTGCGGCTGCTGCTGCTCCAGATCCTTGTCCTCCTTGTCCATATCCACCTTGGCCACCTTCTCCTGCACCTTGTCCATATCCTCCTTGTCCATATCCGCCTTGACCTCCTGATCCGCCAGCTGCTGCTGCTGCGGCTGCTGCTGCACCAGATCCTTGTCCTCCTTGTCCATATCCGCCTTGACCACCTTCTCCTATACCTTGTCCATATCCCCCTTGTCCATATCCCCCTTGACCTCCAGAACCACCAGCTGCTGCTGCTGCTGCTGCGGCTGCTCCAGATCCCTGTCCTCCTTGTCCATATCCACCTTGGCCACCTTCCCCTGCTCCTTGTCCATATCCTCCTTGTCCATATCCACCTTGACCACCTGAACCACCTGCTGCTGCTGCTGCGGCTGCACCAGATCCTTGTCCTCCTTGTCCATATCCACCTTGGCTACCTTGTCCATATCCGCCTTGACCACCTGAACCGCCAGCTGCTTGTCCTCCTTGTCCATATCCGCCTTGGCCACCTTCCCCTGCTCCTTGTCCATATCCTCCTTGTCCATATCCACCTTGACCACCTGAACCACCTGCTGCTGCTGCTGCGGCTGCTGCTGCTGCACCAGATCCTTGTCCTCCTTGTCCATATCCGCCTTGGCCACCTTCCCCTGCTCCTTGTCCATATCCTCCTTGTCCATATCCTCCTTGTCCATATCCACCTTGACCACCTGAACCACCTGCTGCTGCGGCTGCTGCTGCTGCACCAGATCCTTGTCCTCCTTGTCCATATCCACCTTGGCCACCTTGTCCATATCCGCCTTGACCACCTGAACCGCCAGCTGCTGCTGAGGCTGCTGCACCTGATCCTTGTCCTCCTTGTCCATATCCGCCTTGGCCACCTTCACCTGCTCCTTGTCCATATCCACCTTGTCCATATCCCCGTTGACCACCTGAACCGCCAGCTGCTGCAGCTGCGGCTGCTGCTGCTCCAGATCCTTGTCCTCCTTGTCCATATCCGCCTTGGCCTCCTTCCCCTGCTCCTTGTCCATATCCTCCTTGTCCATATCCACCTTGACCACCTGAACCACCTGCTGCTGCTGCGGCTGCTGCTGCTGCACCAGATCCTTGTCCTCCTTGTCCATATCCACCTTGGCCGCCTTGTCCATATCCGCCTTGGCCACCTGAACCGCCAGCTGCAGCTGCTGCTGCGGCTGCTGCTGCACCAGATCCTTGTCCTCCTTGTCCATATCCACCTTGGCCACCTTCCCCTGCTCCTTGTCCATATCCTCCTTGTCCATATCCACCTTGACCACCTGAACCACCTGCTGCTGCCGCTGCTGCGGCTGCTGCTGCACCAGATCCTTGTCCTCCTTGTCCATATCCACCTTGGCCACCTTCGCCTGCACCTTGTCCATATCCTCCTTGTCCATATTCTCCTTGACCACCTGATCCGCCTGCTGCAGCTGCTGCTGCGGCTGCTGCACCAGATCCTTGTCCTCCTTGTCCATATCCTCCTTGGCCACCTTCTCCTGCACCTTGTCCATATCCTCCTTGTCCATATCCTCCTTGTCCACCTTGTCCATATCCTCCTTGACCACCTGATCCGCCAGCTGCAGCTGCTGCTGCGGCTGCTGCACCTGATCCTTGTCCTCCTTGTCCGTATCCACCTTGGCCACCTTGTCCTGCACCTTGTCCATATCCACCTTGACCACCTGAACCGCCAGCTGCAGCTGCTGCGGCTGCTGCACCAGATCCTTGTCCTCCTTGCCCATATCCTCCTTGGCCACCTTCTCCTGTTTCTTGTCCATATCCTCCTTGACCACCTGAACCGCCCGCTGCAGCTGCTGCTGCGGCTGCTGCACCAGATCCTTGTCCTCCTTGTCCATATCCTCCTTGTCCACCCTGTCCATATCCCCCTTGACCACCTGAGCCGCCAGCTGCAGCTGCTGCGGCTGCTGCACCAGATCCTTGTCCTCCTTGTCCATATCTGCCTTGGCCTCCTCCTCCTGCACCTTGTCCATATCCTCCTTGTCCATATCCGCCTTGACCACCTGAACCACCAGCTGCTGCTGCTGCGGCTGCTGCACCAGATCCTTGTCCTCCTTGTCCATATCCTCCTTGTCCATATCCGCCTTGACCACCTGAACCACCAGCTGCTGCTGCTGCGGCTGCTGCACCAGAACCTTGCCCTCCTTGTCCATATCCCCCTTGTCCTCCTTGTCCGTATCCGCCTTGTCCACCTGAACCTCCTGCTGCTGCAGCGGCTGCTCCGCCAGATCCCTGTCCTCCTTGTCCATATCCCCCTTGTCCTCCTTGTCCGTATCCGCCTTGTCCACCTGAACCTCCTGCTGCAGCTGCAGCTGCTGCTGCGCCAGATCCTTGTCCTCCTTGTCCATATCCACTTTGTCCTCCTTGTCCATATCCGCCTTGTCCACCGGAACCTTCTCCTGCTGCTGCTGCTGCCGCGGCTGCTGCGCCAGATCCTTGTCCTCCTTGTCCATATCCCCCTTGTCCTCCTTGTCCGTATCCGCCTTGTCCACCTGCACCTCCTGCTGCAGCTGCAGCTGCTGCTGCGCCAGATCCTTGTCCTCCTTGTCCATATCCTCCTTGTCCTCCTTGCCCGTATCCGCCTTGTCCACCTGAACCTGCTGCTGCTGCTGCTGCAGCGGCTGCTGCTCCAGATCCTTGCCCTCCTTGTCCATATCCACCTTGTCCTCCTTGTCCGTATCCGCCTTGTCCTCCTGATCCACCGGATCCAGCTGCTGCTGCTGCTGCACTAGATCCTGATCCTCCTTGTCCTCCGTATCCGCCTTGGCCATAACCACCATAACCACCAGATCCACCTGAAGCTGCTGCTGCAGCAGATGCCCCTGCTGATCCCGAAATACTATTTCCTGATGATTGTGCGAACATATTAATTAAAGTGCGGATTTCATTAACAAAACCAGGGTTACCTTCACCAGTGGTTTGGTAAAATGCCTCATTTAAAGAGTTAGTAATGGCATCAGTAACCGCTCCAATGTTCTGCCCTCCTGATTCAGATATGGCAACTTCAGCCATAGCTGATGCGAAAGCCGTATTCAAAGCTTGCAATTTATGGGACGTTGCCTTTCCTTTCATACTACCCATGGCACCCTTCATTAATCCTCCGATGGAACTCATATCATCCATTTGCTCAGCTGAAAAAACTCCAGTTCGTTCAGCATTAGTCATGAAACAATTAACGTATGCTTCTGCCGTCTCTGCACTTTCCCATGGAGTACGATGTCCCACAGCAAACTTGCCGTGAATGCATAAAGCTAGCAGAAATGCTAGGGAAAGTTTAGTAAACCAAGTCATATTCTTCTTTGGAAAAGCTTGATTGAATACTTTCCCCAGCGACTTGCCTGCTTTTTATACTATATTTTTCGTGAGAAGAAGCAGGTTTGTCAATAAATCTAGGAATTTTCAGATCGTATGATTTTTCTCTTGCGCAAGTTGTGACGCAAATACCACAGTAAACACACCTGCCTCTCTTCGCTCCGTTTGTTTTTTTAATTTCATGTTTTGCCATTTAATGAGTTAATGAGTCAAAAATATTGTAATTTCTGTTTACCTCATTATGATTTGTACCTGGCTATTATATATTTTTTAAACTTACTTCATTTTGTTTTAGTTTATCGATATTTTTTCATCTCTTATCTTTAAAAATTCGATATGATTTCTTTTCATATGCTTTTCAACTTAAAATAATCATGTTTCTTTCATTCTTATGTTTTTTAAACTACATTAATAAGTAATTTTTTTATATAAATATTGTGTGTGAAAGAAATATACCATTGAAAGGATCGAGATATAATCTTCTGACTTTAAATACATTTTTAGGTCTATTAAGATTTCTGCATATTTTATATAATCAACCGTAACTTTGGAACTGAAGAAGAAATTTCGGTTGAATGATTATTTTTAATGTTTCCTTCGAATGTTTAAAAAATATGCTTTAATTTCATAAAAACTTTCAAATAATAGTCATGTTTATCTCAGAAAAAAGAAAAGTCATTTGCAGAAATAGTTGGACTTTTATTTACAGTTTGAACTTCCTCATTAGTTTCTTCTTCTGACTCTTCAATAGATTAGCATTTTGATTTCACTGGAGATTGTGGAACTAAGAAAACCGCCCCCTCCCCTCTAATGTAAGGGTATTTTTAAAAAAATCAGACTCGTTGGCGTGGTAGGTTTCTCCTTCAGCAGAGGAGAGTTCACCAGCTTAGCGGCCCGACAAAACCCCCCGTGGCATTTATTAAAACAAGCACGATACAAAAGTAATACATCCTCCTGCGGTAACAAAATCTTCACAGGACGATTATACATATCTGAGAGCCGTGATGGCTCAGGGGACAGAGTGTTCGCCTTCCAATAAGGTAAGGTGGGCTCGAATCTCGGCGATGACTGTTCGATATCAATTCCGTATCCGGCTTTCGCCGGCCACAGTGCTGACGTTAAATATCCTCAGTTATAGACGGATCATAGGGTAGAAACCCCTTGACAGCAGGCCAGCTATGGGAGGTTTTCTTAGTTTTCCTCTCAATTTAACGCAAATGCGGCTTAGTTCCATCAAAAAGTGTTCCACGAAATTGGATCGTCTATTCATCGACGGTTATAAATCATAAATTAAAATATCCATAACTGAAGTTCAAAAGTCAGAAACAATAATAACATTTTTGAAAGGTCGTGTATTTGTAAATAGTAGTTCAAAAGATCTTTATAATATAGCCTGGGTAATGTTCTCTCTCTTTCGTATACCTGTTAATGCAGAGGGTTGCAACTGTTCGTGCTTTTCAGTGGCGCCATCTATGGCCAAGAATTCGACTTCTGCCACAGCATACGTCACGCCCGTTTATAGGGCGGACCTATTCATGCATCCATTAAATCATCCGCAGAACGTAATTTTGACCTGAATCAGAGAACGATCAGTCTCTAATTCAGTACCCCTAGAGGTATTGATTTGCTATGGGAAGATGGAGGACCTTGCGACTCGACAGATTTAACGTGCATCAATCCCCGTTTTACTGCACGGGGCGTCTTCGGCCGGCGGGATTCGAACCCACGAACTCTCGGACGTGAGTGCAGCTCCCTACCGTCCAGGCTATTAAGGCCCTAGGGCAGGGATGGGGAAACTACGGCCCGCGGGCCAACTGTGGCCCGCCGGAAGATTTTATCCGGCCCGCGGACAGAATTTTAACTAGCCGATCAGTGGCGAATATATCTACTTTGTTTAAAACTATTTTTGTTGATTTCTTTTTTAACAAAGTACTGATGACCTTTTCACTTTCTCTACTTTTGTTCTACAAAACATAAATTAATTAAAATAGTTAGCACAAACAGCTTTGACTGGTAAAATGTTGACAGCAAAAGTTCTTTATAGAATAGCTGTAGATTAGCTCCAACTAATATTTGTCTTTCTCGATGAGCAGACATATGGAATCTAATGTAGGTGAATTGTACTTCACATGAGGCTGACTACGCGTTTTAAGTTCCAACGAACGGATTTTTCTGCCGGCTCGAGTTCTAACATAATTTACTGCGTATGGAAAAGTTGCACACATACAACGTCATTGTAAATAATGGTGAAATTATTAAATGTATAAAATGGCTACTGCCTTTTTGAGTTATTTGTAAACATTTTTTATCCCAAAATGGCAACTAAAAAACGCAAAGTTGATGTAGAGTGACATGCACTCAATGATGAATTGACTTTATTTTATTTCAGAAGTTTTTACTCGGCCCACCAAACTCTTTTTTCTAGATTTTTGGCCCATGATCCAAAAAAGTTTGCCCATCCCTGCCCTAGGGTAATGTGGCCTGGGATAATTAAAGTAGTCAAGAAGTGTCCAGACTTATCTAGTCAAGATCGTTTAAAAAGAAGGTTCTTAAAGGTTCTTAAAGGAACAAATGTTTTAAAATTTGGAAGTAAAAGAAGTAATGAAATTTGAAGTTTATGATCGTTTGATTCAGAGGCAGATTCATTTTTTTACGCATTTGTTGTTATTGAGGAAAGAAAATCTCCCGTGACAGATTTACAGCAAGGAAGACCACCAGTTCCAACACATGATCTGCGAGGGAAATTAAATATAACTAAGCCCCACCCGTAGTATTTCTAAAGAAAATTAAACATTTTCTCTTTTTGATGAATTCCAGCAGTTTGAGAAAGAAGAAAAGTTGTGATATATTTTACAAACAAGTATCGAAAATATTTATATTAGTTTCCCAACACTTCTTCATATGTTTTACAGTGGGCTATAATTTAAAACAATTATTTAATAAAAATTAAGAAACTTATCATGTCTGAAAATTAAGTTGCCCTGAAACTTATTCTGTAGAGCAGACTAAAATTTAGTTCCTAAATTTTAGTGTACTCTACAGAATAAGCACAGTAGACTTAAATTAAGGTTAATCAATTAGCAAAGATCAACACGCCCTAAATTGAAGAAATTTTTAGAAGAACGAATTACCAACTATTGAGAAACTACCCATTCGTCTGACGGGGGCAAAAAATGCACGACACTCTTACCGTTGCTGTTTTAATACAGAACCCAGGCCTGGAAAACGGGGTTATATGCTTGATCATAAATTTATAGTATGTGCCCAATAAGTTATCGGAGCTCTTGTACAAAATAAGACACGAAAATCTCAATAGGATATAAGTTTTCTTCGTTCAATTATATTTAAAAAGAGAACGATATTACAATATATTTTATGCATAAGTAAAATTAATATTAAGGAGTTCAAAATTTCGTTCTCTTGACCAAACGATTTGGACCACATTTTCCAGATTGTAGCTCCCTCCTCCACATTTTGATGGTCGAGAATCCGGAAACTTTTTTATTCCTTATAAGTACGTTTTTTAATTAATTTCATAACTTGAAGTATTGCCTGCATTAAGTAATTAGCATGTTGGTGGTCACCAATCATTGAGTCCTAGCACGATCATTAGATAAAAAGTTATTCAGGTTTATGTAATTTATTTCTTAATAAACTAAAAATTATTTTCCCAAAATAAATCACGTAATGCATTAAATAAATAAATCGTATTTAATTATAGCTTAACAATATATGTTCATAAAAAACAAATTACAATTTATGAATAAACAAATTATGAGCTTAATTGATAATTATTCTATCATTACGAGCAGTAAAAGATTAAATTAAGTATTAGTAAATATATGACGCCTTCTGAATTAAGACATGAGAATGATGACTTATTTTATTTTCAATTAAGAGCATTGAATATTTAATAATCTTAAATTGCGCAAGACCAGCTTTCTCAAATAATTTATTCAAATAAACAGTGAATTGCATAAAAGTGCGTTTCAATTGAAATATTTGACGTCATACAGGCGACGTTAGATCATACCACACTCCCACGAAACAAATAATATTTGCATGAAATTCGAACGCTTGGAATTTCAGAGTAAGTGAATAGCTGTAAAATTCAATGCCATTTATGTATAATATGGTAATTTAAGCTCACAATTCGTGCTACCTCCAAACGTAAGAAGCAATAGTTGTTTGTCATTGTAAACAAGAAGAAAACACTGTACAAAGAGTATAGAAGATAAGATTAATTTTATATACAACAGGTGATTATTAATTCTGGATAAGATTTTCTTAGATTTTGGTACCTCTCAAAATTTGGGAATGTTCGGTACCTGTTTCTTATGTTATATGTTCTACCGCGTTTAGAAATCAGTTATTCTGCAGATATCTTGCTAATGTGCAAATTAACTAGAATGATAACTTTCAAACTGCCAAAAGAATTGTTTCTTTAATTACCTGGATAATTTGCAGAAATTCTGTGATAATTTCCTCCTAGGTACTCGTTAAAATTAAATCAAGATCTTGGCGAGAATAACAACAGCTTTTCTGGCTACTTAAGTTAACATAATAATATTTTTACTTTTCGCAATCTCAAAAAAAAAAAAAAAAATAAAGTGAAGAAGTGAAAAATCAAAGAATTAAAACGGTTTTAAATATCATTACAATTAAGGAAATTGTAATTTTTTTTTATTTTTTAATATCTGAAGAATCACTTCAACAATCAAACAGTCATCAAATTGCACGAGAAAAAAATCTTTAGAACTACAATAACGATGCACTTGATGTAACAGATCCCCCTACTTTTAAATAATCTAGTTAATGATTTTAGTGGCAACATATACAATATATTATATGAAGTCTCACAAAATACTTTTCGAATAAGAAATAACATTAAGAAAACTTTTTTTTTCTAATTGAGAGTTAGAGCATAGTATCTTATGAGAAAAAAAATAATGGCATTGCGATCTCTTTGTGATTTGGACTTTTTGCTATTTTATGGACATGAAAATGGTGTTTTGTTGCACAAATATTTCATAAAAACATAAGAAGTTAAGAAGTAAACAAAAGTTAAATCGCTGCATTTGGACATACATGAAAACACTAAAAACTTTTTCTAAGAATATTTCAATTAGTAAAAGGTAACTGATCGGCTGTTGCCATTTGTTAAAGAAATTATTAAGCAATCGTCCTATTGACACATAATTAATTTTTTTTCTTTTAAAATCTGCTAACCACTTAAAATTTTTTTTTTAGCTTAAAGAGTTTAATGTAAATTTTTAAGGAAAAGAAATACGGAGTGTATTTATTCTAATAAATAAAAAGTTACTGCGATATTTAGAACAACTCACTATACATCAAAACAAAATTTAATAATGGATAACTAAAATATAATTTAAAGAAAAAAAATTATTATTTTTCTTAAAAAATTATTTTTGTTTATTCTTTTTAATTAGGTTTCCGGTAAATCAATTATAAATAGAAAGGCAGAATATGAGAACAAAGAGGCACACTATTAATGGTAAAGAATAAAAGGAGTTTAGGAAAAAAGTTGCTTTTCCGCTCATTTTTCTATTATTTTTTCTATCCATCTAATCTATCTATATACATGTATGGGTGATTCTTTTTAAACATGACAATTCTGACCAAAAAATTTCTTGGAATTTAAAGTCTTCAAAATAATCTAAACTTTTTTTTTGTATATTTCCTTAGTTCCACTTATTAATATCTTACAGACAGCAGTGTAGTTTATTGATATTTGTTTGAGAAAAGAGATAAAATAGAAATTCACAAAATCTTGAATGCCAGGAAAATGACATATTAGCTTAGAAGTTTAAAAAAACAGTCATTTTAAGTTAATAGTGAGTAACTTAACTTAAGCCTTTATGTTAGATGAACCATAAATTGCTTAAATTAATTCTTTTTGTCCACTGTAGAAAAAAATCAAAAAATTTTTTGTTACTGATATGTGCAGAATAAAATTGTGTATAATAATCAATCATTAAATAAATAAATAACTTTGATTACATCCAAGCATATTACAATCATAAATAAACTTGGTATTAGGATAATATTTGCTTTCCCTCCTTACAGTATTAGCAGTTTACAAAAAAAAAAAAAAAGAAAAAAAAATCTGGTAACACTGCAATGTCCTGGCATTCATAAGTCAGGAAAATGACAGCCAGGATAAGAATAAATTCGCCTTTTATAGCATATAACTTTACTTTAATTTAATATTTTGGCTTAAGACGTTTAAGTTCTGCAGAAAACAACAGGATTTCTTAAAATAACTCAGATAAATCTATGTAGTTTATGTTATTAATGATTTCAAGAAGCCATGAAAATGACAACACAAAAACCTACTGACCTTGAAAAATTTTCGAAATAGATTTTGAACCAGAAAATTGGTTCTTTATTCATCCAACAAGACATGTTCATATAGGAGGGCATCTAATCAATCTATTAACATAAGATATTGATTGCTGGCTCTATCTAGTTTGGTTATAAACCACTAAATAAAAGTAGCCAGGAAAATGACAGATTTTCTGGGGAGAAAAAAATTATTGACAGAAAAAATTAATTTAAACGAAGTTTTTGTAAATAATACCCTCTGCGTATATTCTAGAAATGCTTACACCGGTTGAGATAAAAAAAAAATTAGATATTGAAAAATTTATGGGAAGTTTTGAAGCTAGTTATTATAGGAAACATTTTTTGGGACATGCCAGGAAAATGACATTTTGATATTCAATTAAATTTTTTAACTGTACAAAACAGTCAATGCTAGTGCAAAGTCATTTTAAAATGCTAGCAGCAATGCTATTTATTAATATTAAAAAAAAAGTTATTTTAGTATTATAGTATCAGATCTTGGAGCAAGGGACAGTGAATTGTCATATTTCGTGAGAATCACATCATTCATATATATATATATATATATATATATATATATATATATATATATATATATATATATATATATATATATATATATATATATATATATATATATATATATATATATATATATATATATATATATATATATATATATATTAGGGTTCGAAAAACCGAAAAACCGCCTCGGCAGTTTAAAATCACCCGCGGACAACGAATTTCTCGAATCCGACGTCCGCGCGTTTCCCGTTAATGTTCGTGATACATTTTCAATTTTTGTTATCTTACAAGTGGAACTGGCAAGCATCATATTTAATTCATTTAAAAAACGCAGTACCCTAGGATAAATTGACATTCCAGATAACTTGACCATTATCATTTAAATTATTTCATAAAAGAAATAAATTATTTGATAAAAGAAATACTAGGTTACTATTAGTAAACTAGTATTTCTCTTATTACTGTATAGTGTAATCCTAGTAACTACTAATTCTTTGTCGAATTTATATAAATGCTTGTAATAAATAAGAGAAAATTATATTTTTATTTATTTAGGAGCTACGGGCTAGTTTCAAAGGAGTACGGGCACATTGTTGGACAAGCCATCTATATATATATATATATATATATATATATATATATATATATATATATATATATATATATATATATATATATATATATATATATATATATATATATATATATATATATATATATATATATATATATATATATATATATATATATATATATATATATATTTATCTATATATATATATATATATATATATATATATATATATATATATATATATATATATATATATATATATATATATTTATTTATTTATATATATATATATATATATATATATATATATATATATATATATATATATATATATATATATATATATATATATATATATATATATATATATATATATATATATATATATATATATATATATCACTGTCCCTTGTCTCCTTGCTTGATTTGATTATTATGAAATGAATGACGAGAGAAAGAGGGCGTCACCACTAGTCGTGCTGTTGCGTAAATGTTAGGGAAAATCTTGCAAAGAAAATCCGTAAAATGTCTCGATTTAGGGAATAAGGGATATCTTAGTAATTGTAATAAGTTTATCAAATAGATCGCGCGATTCCCACAAGGAGCAAGGGAAAAATGTCTTATTTTTAAGTAATGCATACTTGAGCCAAAAATAGATTAAAGGACAGGCTGCGAATTTAAAAGTGGGAGTTTCGCTTTTAATAATAAATTAAGAAAAGGATTTACAGAAAAGGAATAACATAAAAAGCTTAAACGAAGCTTTTTATGATACATCCCCATCCTCGAAAATTTTTTAATTGCTCTCTAAAATTCGTTAAAGAAAATTATCTACTTATAGAACTTTCCCTATGATAAAAGCCCAATCGAATTGAAAAGAATAAATTTCGAAATCTCACATTACCATCAATATACAGAAATAGCATTAATTACAAAAAACACATTTAAATAAACAGCATTAAAATTTAACATTATGTTACTAATTTAACGCATATTTCACTGCTAAAGAAACGTAGAAAAGCAGGAAAGCAGTAAAGCAGAAAAGCAAGCCTTCTTTTTAATTAAAAAATTTTTTTTAAATAGTTTTTCTGACTCTTTGTCAGTTCAGTTCTATGTTCATCGTTTGAAGATCTCACTAAAGATGTTCACAACGAAGAATGAATCCTCATAATAACACAATTCAAATAAACTCTTCTATCAAGATGAGAAAATTACATAAACATTTTCAAAATGCACATATTCAAAAACATGAAAGATAAAAACAGGAAAAAACAAGTGATATGAGATATGAAAAAAAAAAGTTGACACTTTGTTAAAGGAAATGTTTCAATCAGAAGTTTTGACTTCAGTATTGTTTATTTTGTTAGAAAAAAAAATTTAAAAAAAAAATGACACAGTGGTTGTTATTCTGAAGTTGAGAATTTTTTTCATTATCTTGAATTTGCGTAATTCCACCAAAATGATTTTGACAATGTTGCACACCATTATCACATTTTGTCTCAAGAATATTTGAAAATTCAAGATTATTTTCAGTTTTGCTATTTAAATCTTTATTTTTAAGTCTACTTTTTGTTTTATTTTTCTTTAAATTTACTTTGTTTACATTTTTATTTTTGTTTATTCTCACGTCCAAAATTTTATTTTCTTTAACAATGTTTTCATTTTGTTCATTATTATTTGACATTCTTTCTTTTATTTCTACATTCCTTATTTTTATTCTTAACTTTATTTTCATTATTGGTATTTTTATTGCAATCTTTAATCTGGATTTCAGGAGACAAGTTGCTTTTATAATCCAAAAAAGTGATCCGTTTTCTCCAAAATTTTGCAATACAACTCGTTTAGCACAATCAATCACAAATTTAAACTCATTACATTCCTTTAAACCCAATATGGCATAAGGTAGATCATGTAATTAAAATATAAAATTCCACTGACCTAGTTATATTTCCAATTTTTGAATGTAAAGTGCAAGTTTGGTTAAGTAACCTTTTGTTTGTTTTACATTAACTAAGCTTTTTCTTTCTTTTTGGACATTTAGTTTTTCAAAAAGCTCCATATGTATATTTAAGTTTAGATGTTTATAATCATGTAATTTGTAAATTGCAATTAGAAAAAAAATCATTCACAGTTTTTTGCCGTTTCAAATTAAATTTAATTTAAAAGTATTCAACTTGCACTCATAGTTATAAGATATTCGGTAAAAGTCTATAAAGTCTCTCACTACCTTCGTATCATTAATACAAATTTCAAGTTCTAAAATATGAAATTTTATTACAAAGGGCAAAAAAAAAAGGCTTTTTACATCTGCATTCTGACAGTAAATAAAAACTCAAGATATAGAAAAGGCACAAAATTGTCACATAAATTTTTTAAAATTATTTAGTTTATTTAGTGATAATTTTAATTACTCTCACTACTCAAATTTATAAAGTGTTTAAATTTTTTTACAATGTAATTTTAAATCTTGAAATTTATGTGAAATCTGAATCTGATTAATTTCAAAATTTTTGTTTGAATAAATAAAAATATGAGTTTTGAATTTTTTTTTCATAAACAATTCAATTATTTTATGCATAAAAATAATTTCTGAGATTACATTATTTACAGTAAAACATTGTTACTTTACTATTCAAAATTTTACCATCATTATTAAATTAAATAAAAATATGTGTTAATTACTTTTGCATTAATTTATTTTCAGAAAAAGTGCGAAATGTAAAAATAACATTAATGGGATCAAAATGTCTAAAAATAGTTGGCTTACTTGCAATAAAAAATTATTAAAACTGTATTTGAAAATTTGCAAAATAAGATATATATATTTATAACATAAAAAGCTTCAATTAATCTTTTTATGTCATCTTTTCTGTAAATCCTTTTCTTTTGTCTTATTATTCTAATCGAAACACTTTCTCACACTTTTAAATTCACACCCTGTCCTTAAATCTATTTTTGGCTAAAGCAAAGATTATATAAGTAACTTAACATAAGTAACTTATATAAGTAACATAAAATAAATAACTCATGAAAGTCGTAACAAAATCTGGCACAATGCCAGCGCTTCGTGTATGGCGGAGAAGTTTGTTTCCAGCAACGCATGCGCAATATCATCCTTAGTTATGGAAGGAGAGTTTGGAGAGAGAAGCACATGACACAATGGCGGACGATTATTTGACAACTATCCCTAGCAAGTAAGTGCGCTTTGTATAACATATCTTCTGCTGATTTTTTATCCTTGTTTTCAGTTTTGATAAAAATTGTAATCCTCTTTTTTTCTTTCAATATTTTTCAGTGATTCTTCTGTGCGCAAAGCAAAGAATTATGATAGATGTTCTAACTACAATGTAAACAGAGCGGGTTATCCAAATTTGAAATAGTTTTGCTTTCCTCAAAATATCGAAACGTAAGTAAATAGTTAAGCATTTTCGAAGATTTCAGTATAATATTTTTCAATGATTGATTATATGAACCTATTAGATAAGACTGACTTCGAATTGTAACTAAATGTGTGACTAATTTATAGTGTCTGGTTTTAATTTAATTTTATTTGGTTTTTAAATTCTGTATAATTCCATAAGTGCGTTTATCTTTATCGCTCGGAAATAAATATTTACAAATAAAATTTATGTATATAACTAAGTACAAATTTAAATAAATGTTTTTCAGGAAATATGAAAAAGATCTATAAATCTGATATTTTAAATTTTTGAAATTTCATTACATATATGAAATTATTTAAATAGTGTTAAGTGTAAAAAGTGTTACTTTTTTATTCATATAATATGTATAGAGTAGTTTAGTTATATATTTTTTTTATTTGTTAACTCTAAATGTCCGTCTATATCTATTGGCACACTAGGGCAATATCCGGGGACCTAGAGAATCTTACTTTTTTTTAAAAATTGCATTAAAAGGAATTTAAGAATAAAAACATTATCTTATATATATTTTTTTAAATAAATTTTTATGGAGTACCTATGCATTTTTTTTCTGCAAATAGGGATTGCTTATCAAACACCAATAATTGGAATAGTTTATCAACAAGAAAACTTAAAAAGTCAACCGAAAACTATTTTTCTTCGTTATAATGAAAACTTTAGACCCTCGTGAAATTTTTAGGTACCTGGGCATTGTAAGATGTTTAAATAACTGTTTAGTTTGATAAAATAATTCATAATTTTTGAATATTTTTTTATTTTATTTGTTATACCTTTTTATGTTTATTTTAGTCATTTTAATTGACTTCCATGGTTTTTAAAATTGTTTTATTATATGAGGATTACAACTGGTTGTCATATCAATTTTTTTTAAAATTATGCATAGAATAAAAGTGCTTTATTTGAGTTTTTGTGGTAATCAAATTGAGTTAAAATTATTGCATCATTCAGTCCTTGGCCAAATTATTAAACGCACTATAAGATTCTATGTAAAATCTTAATTTTTCAGGTGATACTATAACAGCTTTATTGCATTTACGCGACTGAAACCGGTTTGTACTTGTCTACGTTTGTGTATCAATTGGTTAAATTAGGCGTTATATAATATAAATTCGACAAAATGTTATAAAAATACAGACTATTTATTGCATCAGGTACTGTATTATTATATTATAATAATTAGGTCAAATTAATAGACGCACTGTAGTTTTTTAATAATGACATGATTTGCACGAGTTTATATACTATACTTTTATAATTAAACATACGCGTTAATTTATTAATATTATGTATTTAATTATAAAAGTATTAATATACATGTTAATATTTTTATAATTAAACATACGCGTTAATTTATTAATATTATGTATTTAATTATAAAAGTATTAATATACATGTTAATATTTTTATAATTAAACACACGCGTTAATTTATTAATAGTATGTATTTAATTATAAAAGTATTAATATACATGTTAATATTTTTATAATTAAACATACAAATGGATTTTTATTCAGGAGATTTTTCATATACCTCCTATTTGTATTTATTTTTAACATATTTCATTACAATGTTAACCAACTGATACACTAACGTAGGGGTGCTCAACCTGCGACCCGCGGGCCAAATGCGGCCCGCCAACCCTCGATGTGCGGCCCGCGGCAGCAATCTGAACAAAATGAAAAAAAAAAAATTAAATATTTGTTTTTGAAAAATAATAAAAAAAATTCGGTAATTTAAATTTACACTTTTAAGTTTTTGGCTCACCCAATCTCAATCAATGTAGTTTTTCGATGGTTAACGGCTACGGATTTCAGCATAGTTTTAAAAATCCCAATATTTTTAATACATCATTATTACGATTTACGAATTTTAATTACCACTTTTGACGCTTTTCGTATGTGCCGATTCCAATGACTTTTCGGTAGTTATTGCTACCCATTTTCAAGTAGTTTCTGAAATAGCGATTTTTGAAAGTTATGAAACGCTTTATTTGTGCAAACTTCATGGAAAATCTAAATGACTTTAGATCCTTTCTTCAACAGTTATTGCTGCACATTTCCGCCCGGTTTTTAAAACTTCGATATTTTAGCATGATATTATTACGAATCGCGAGTAAAGAATCGCTCATTTAGATAACCATTTTTTGACATGGCTTATTTGTAACGATTTTATCGCAAATCAAATTATTTTTCAATCGTTATTTTAGAAATTATTGCTACACATTTCTACAAGGTTTTAAAAGTACCGATATTTTTTATACGCTATTGCGACATTTTAATTTTTAATCTCGCATTTATTACATAAAATTTTGATGGACTTTATTTACTCCAATTTCATCTAAAATATTAAAGTAGTTATTGTTTTAGTAGTTATTACGTTTTCCCCGTGATTTAAAAAGATTATGATACTTTTAATACTTTGACAGCAAGCGAGTTTTGAATCGCGCATTAAAATAATTATTTTTTACGTGCTCTGTTTGTGCCGATTTTATCAATTGCGTTGTACCGATTTTAACACGAATTTTTTAAGAGGTTTTTCGAAAGTATTTTTTCTTCTTTCCCGTTATTGCTGCATTTTTATTTGTGATTTAGAATATACCTGATATTTTCACACAATATTACAACTCGTGAAATTCGATTCAGCTTTAATTTTTTTTCGTAACTTAAAAAGTAATTACGTATCTTAGCCAAATCAACACCTTCCCAGGAAAAAAAACCGAGATGTGTTTATATTAAACGCGGTCCGTTTTGCAAAAAAAATAAAAATAATAATAATTCAAAAAACGGCATAATTCTTTAGTCCCATGAACACGTGCAAGTTTAACAACACACATCGAACCTATTCTTTTTGTTGTCACATGTAATTTAAAAGTCATACATCGTAATTTGTATTTACGCTATCTGAAAATTGCGCATCGCATTTCGTATTAACATTAACGAGATTTAAAAATAATCCATCGCGTTTCGTATTTACGGGATTTAAAATCACATATCGCGATTCGTGTTCTGGCGTTTAAAATATCATCCGTTGCTACTTTTCTCGCATTTTCTCGCACGCGTTTTAAAAACCATATATCGCGATTCATATTCATGCATTTTAAAAATCAAGTGTTGTGAGTAGTCCTTTCGCAATTTAAAAGCCACACGATTCGTATTCACGCGATTTGAAAAACAAGCATCGAGTTTATTATTTACGCAATTTAAAAATCACACATGGCAATTCGTATTCAAGCAATTAAAAAATAACACATCGCTATTTGTATTTCCGCGATTTAAAAACCCAGAAAGGAAGAGCACCATCTAGGACAAATTCCAAAACTGATTATGTTATTTGCTCTAAGTTTAATACTACCCACAACAACAGCTTTTGTCGAAAGACTGTTTTCTAGAATGAATTTGGCCTGTTCAAAATTACAGAGTAGTCTTTAAATACAATCATTACATTTTCATTTAATGGCTCAAAAATATCACATGATCAAGTATATAAAATTATCACAATATTCAAAAATTTTGCAAATTACAGTGTAACCATTAAGAAATTTTTTAAACCATTTTCTATCTTCTTGGAGCATTTTATATCATTTATGATTATATGCTGGGAAATTTGTATATCATTAAATTTTAACTGTATAAAAAATTTAATCAAGATAAGTTTCGAAAAGTAATGTAAATTTTATTGATTGTTAATTGATTGTGTATTAATTGTAAATAGTAGGTGTCATGTTAAAAATATATTCGTCATAAAAAGTTGTAAACAAGTATCTTAATAGTTTTTTATTATTAAGGAATATAGTTCCTTAAAATTTAATGTGTTTTCTTCTTTCTTTTTCTTCCCTCTCTTAGCCTCTTATTATTAATTTAAAATAAAAATGTCTGTAAGATAAAGTACATTCCCTAATAAATGCTAAGTCTTATTTTACACTTAAGGGGTTTAGTTTTAGTTTTAATCATTTTTAACCCTATAAACTTTCTTTAAATCAAAGTATTTAACTTGAATTTATATTAATGACTAGAATATTTATTTATTTGAAATTTAATTCTATGAAAAAAAATTAACGTTAAAATTTATGTTTAAATGGACTTTTGTATTTTATAATGTGATAAAAAAAATTTCAATTTCTCCATAGTTTTTTAATTATTTCAATTTATCTAATTTTTTCCCGATAAATTGATTCTGATTTTCGAATTCTGTTTTCCTTCTTAAGTAATCAGTTTTGCATTTTCTAATTTTAAACGTTTTAAAGTATTGTATTTTCTGCAAAGAGATTACAAGGTTAACCGACAAAAAGAATTTAGTGTTATATAAACAATGATGTTTATATAACAATCACCACCAACAATTGCTTTCAATATGTCGGTCTAAACACTTTGGCATGCGGCCCTTCATTGGTCAATCTGCTGTGCATGTGGCTCTTCACTGAAAAAGGTTGTGCACCCCTACAACGTAAAGAAGTGAAACCGGTTTCAGCTACGTAAAAAAAATAAAGCTGTATAGTATCACCTCATAATTATAATTTTACATATAATCTCATATTGTATCTAATAATTTGGCCAGGGACTGTATCTTAAAAATGATTTATTTTTTGTATGTGAAGTTTTTTAGTTTGTTTTTAAACATTAAGACACATTATAGGTCTAAAATATTTTTGTGCCCGGTGCCCCTGCATACTATGAAGATGATACTGCCAGTAAAACGCAAATTTAATTGATTTTGTTATTTAATCGCCCAAGGAATTGTTTTGTTATTAAATTTCCTTTCTAATTATTTTCTTTAAACACTGCCTGCTTCTTTAAAACTATATAATAAAATATTAATACTTAAGAAAAATAATACATATAATTTATTAATGCCATACATTTTAAATTCCGTTGTCGAATTAGACAGCATTCTTATGTCATATTAGCACTTTAATCTTACTGTGTGATTTTAGTGCATTTGTTTTTTATAACATTAGGTGCACGAAATGGTTAGAGGCCAGCAAAATTGTATCGTTACAGAATGTTGATACTGACAGACTGACTACACAACAGGTGTAGATTGTGTTCAAGGCATTCTAAAATTGAAAATTATGTATCAAGAAAAAATGCAGACTTGTTCCTAGTGCAGTTCCAATTAACCAATATTGCATCTTTTTAATTTTATGTTATTTTATTTCATAAACTAAAAACTAAACTAAACTCAGCCGCGCGACAGTACATGAGGGCCCAGGCCTACTGTACTCATCTCAGTTTTCTTGACCTTGGGCTCTGGGGTACAGGAGCAGATGTTCCGGTCAAGTGGTCAGACGAACGCGGAACCCCCAGTGTTTAGTTCCCAAGAATGCTTGGTACTCATTTATCGACCCACAGAAGGGATGAAGGCTGAGTCAACCTTGCCCGGCCCGAGGATCGAAACAGGGACCTGGGGCACGACAGCGCGAAGCACTACCGCTCAGCCACCGGGCGTAATTTCGTAAACTTGCTCAAATATTTATTTATTGTATAAAATGCATGCAATTTTATTTGTGTGTTTTTATTTTATTGAAAAGTATATTCTTAAAATATATAGCCAAAAAGACTTTTTTTTAGATAAGTCTAATAAAGATAAAACAAATTCTGCAACAAGTGTCTTGTTTATTTTCTTAAAACTCTAAGTATATATAACTAAAATTTTTTTTATATATATATAGCACATTTCTTATATATATACACACATGGAAAAATTAAAAAATCGAAAAAGTTTTTTTTCCAAGGGGAAATGAATTTTACTCAATTTTTTAAAGTTTTAATGAATTTTTATTTTTTAATAAAAATTGCTTTTGTTAAATAAATATTTACTACTTTAAAATAAATTATTATCCTGCTAAATTTGTGAACTGAAAAAATTTAAAAGCAAAATCGAATCCGATTATAATTAACGGAGAAAATATGTGTGCATTGGGTGAAAATCAAATGATCTGCGCCCGTTCTTCAATCGCTCTTGACGGTAGCTTTCTGGCATTACACCTTCAGCGCACAAGTTGGGGGAAAGATCGTTACGATTTAGCATTGATAGTATAGGAAGTTTCCCTTCTTCACGCGAAGCGTATAAGTTCTTTGGCTAAAGTATGCATTGATTAAAAGTAAAGGCATTTTCCCCTTTACTGTTTGTGGAAATCACGCGACCTATTTAATAAACCAATAGTAATTTCTAAGATTTCCCTCTTTTCCCTAAATCGAGACATTTTCGGATTTTTTATAAGATTTTCCCTAATAGTAAGACTGAACCACGATGGAGTAAACTTCACTTTTCGCTCGTCATCCATTTGTAAATGATCAAATAAAATTAATTTGCTTTCATTAAAATCTGTTTTCCTGCTCTGTCTGACTGCTACATTTTACATATATATATATATATATATATATATATATATATATATATATATATATATATATATATATATATATATATATATATATATATATATATATATATATATATATATATATATATATATACACTACCGGTCAAAAGTTTGCGAAAATTTTGAAATCTACAAAGAAAAGGTCTAAATTCAAATGTTCACAGAACTGCGAAAAATCATTCAAATGGAGTGAAAATTTGATATGTTCTAAAGTGAACCCTCTACAATTAGTTACATATGATCAAATTGCAATACTTCGTTTTTTGCGAACTGAATCCAGCTTTTCATCATGGGTTGTTTCTATTGTGAAAAAAGTTGATAAGTTTGAACACTTGCCAAACTTGCAAAAAAAAATATTTATACTTTCTGTTGATAGAAAATAGTTATTTGAACCGTTTCATGTAAGCCCTCAAAATTTCAGATCGATTTGATTCTTTTTGACGAAGTTATAGAATTTTGAAAAATATGTGTACTTTTTTCGATTTCTGAGCATTCCACATATGCGGTCTTTTGGTTCATACGTCTTCTACCAAAGAAAATTTTAATATTAATGTTTTCTATATTTTCAAATAATTAATGATTATTATAAAACAAATACTCTTATTCTTTATTGTAATTATTATTGTTATATTTATTGCTCATGTGTATTAGTCTTGTTGTGATATTTTTACTTTACATTAAATTAAAATAAAAAGTTATAACAATAATTACATAAATAATTCTAAAAAATAATATCAGTAGTATAAAAAATTCGCATTTTTACTAAACTATTTTATTTACAACAGGTCAAATATATAACATATTCTTATTCGTATTTTGTAATTAAATAAATTAACATTTAAATCTTAGATTCCTCGAACCATCCACCTTTTACTTTTATTATTGCCTTACATATGCGTGGCATTCGTTCTAACAAACCATTAATCACTTTAAGTGATATAGAGTTCCATTCCTGTTGTAAAATGTCCCATAACTGATTTCTATTCGAAATATCAGAGCATCGTTTGCAAGAACAAACAAATTTTCGATGAAATGTGACATCTATGAGACATTGTTTTAATCATATTCATAATAAATTCTTTTTAATAACAATAATTACAATAATGAATAAGAATATTTGTTTTATAACCAATATTAATTATTTGAAAATATAGAAAACGTTAAAATTAAAAAGTTCTTTGGTAGAAGATGTATGGACCAAAAGACCGCATATGTGGAGTGCTCAAAAATCGAGAATAGTACACATGTTTTTCAAAATTCTATAACTTCGTCCAAAAAAATCAAATCGATCTGAAATTTTGAGGACTCACATAGAACGGTTCAAATATCTATTTTCTATGAGCAGAAAGTGCAAAAAAAATTTTTTTGCAAGTTTGGCAAGCGTTCTAACTTAACAACTTTTTTCACCATAGAAACAACCCATGATGAAAAGCTGGATTCAGTTCGCAAAAAACGAAGTATTACAATTTGATCATATGTATCTAACTGTAGAAGGTTCACTTTAGAACATATCAAATTTTCATGCATTTTGAATGATTTTTCGTAGTTCTATGAACATTTGAATTTATACCTTTTTTTTTGTAGATTTCAAAATTTTCGCAAACTTTTGACCGGTAGTGTATATATATATATATATATATATATATATATATATATATATATATATATATATATATATATATATATATATATATATATATATATATATATATATATATATATATATATATATATATATATATATATATATATATATATATATATATAGTTCAATGTTTTTTACCACATACTCCTGCAAAATTTTCAGTGCTCGCCTTTGGATTGACTTTCACAAGAACATATAGAATAATCACTTGTATAGTTTTGGAATGGCAGTATCAGTTTCTTTGACCGCTGTAACGCATCAAGCCACATTAAGAAACAGTTCTTTGTTTTATTAAAAAAACATTTATTTCACACCACAACAAATGCAGTTACAAATATAAAGTACCCGTAACGGGATAGTTAAATCTTATAAAACAAACTAGAAAAACCCGTAGCGGGTTATAAGAAAACTCAAATTCCAAAACAAACTAATCTCCAAAAAAAAAAAAAAAAAAAAAATAAAAAAAAAAAAAAAAAAAGCCAACAACTCTGTTGTTCTACAAAAAATCTTCTAATTTTATCGTCTGCTTTTATTTTACCGTTTATCTCTTTATGTGTTTAATTTATTTCATTCATGCTTTTGCTAGCCCGTTATTTTTTTTTTAATATTTTTACTTTTATTCATGCTTCTGCTGGCCAATTATTTTTTTAATATTTTAAGTCTTCATAACTCCTCTCTCCTTAGGAGAACTTTTCCATTCGCGATAGCAACGCTCGAGTACGCCTCTAGCGGGAGACTGAAAATATCGGACATTAATTCCATCATAACCATTGGCCATGACGGACGCCATTCTCTTAGCAGCAAATAAGAAGCAAAATTTCCCAAAGGAAAAGGTAGAAGAACTTGAAAAAACTAACCAGAACATGCCAAACATTGAAGCAGAACATGCCAAGCATTTGCAGAACAATTTCTCAATAATTTTTACCTTTCTATTACCAACAGCATAACTTCGGATTTCATGATCACTTGCTGTTACAGATGTGCATATTACGGTAAAATAATCTTTTCTGTCTTCAATTCATTAAAAATTAAAGTGAAGTCAACATCGCTTTCGTCATTCCAAAGAATAAAGCGAATTCAGAACTTACAGAACTGTAATAGTTATAGAATATTCTTCTTCTTTATAGAATAGTATATATTTCTGTATCTAGATAATTCGGGTTTATACTGTTAGATTATAATATAAATTGTTTTTTATGTACTTAGATAAAATAGATTTTACGTTTTTTTTTCTATGTAGGATGTGAAACAAAATATGGGTTTTTTTTTATTCATTTAAGTTCAATTTTCTACAAATTTGAAATAAATCATTTATGATATAACAGATACATTTATGATACACACAACTGTGTGTTAATTCTTCAAAAGACTAAGTTGCTGATATAAATCTTTGTTACTACACGTTTACCTGAAGTATAAGTGCACGAAAGAAAAAAAAGATGATTGCTTTTCTATTATAATATTATTTTATCCTCAACTAAAATAAATTTAAATTTAATTCTAAAAAATGTCAGATCTACGATCTAAACAATAATAATTCTAACCTGAAAAAAATATTTAAAACAAGAATACGTTTTTTCCGACTGTATTTTTGCCAAAATTTAAAAATAAAGATAAATTATGTAAAAAAAAAAGAATCATTTTGAAATTTTTTATTAAACATGAAAAGAATTGAATTTGCTACAAAATAATTTATAAGGACAGAAAAATACAACATATATTTTTACATTTAATGAAATTATAGAAAATAGCGATAAATATTTAGCAATAATACATCCAAATTGAATATAAGTTTCATTACATATAAAAATTACTGAATTTGCCTCAAAGTAATTTAAATAATTGACAGCAAAATACAGCAAAATTTTTTTTTTAAAATTTTTTTAAATTATAAAAAGAAAGACGCATACAATAATTTGTGAAAATTGAATTATAACTAAGGTTGTATCCAGAGAATAAGAAAAGGAACAAAAAAAAAAGAAACTAAATGCATATAAGACTGGGACTTTATATATATATATATATATATATATATATATATATATATATATATATATATATATATATATATATATATATATATATATATATATATATATATATATATATATATATAAGTTCAAAATGAAGATAAAACAGAGGAAAATTATAGACATATGAAAAAAAAGGAGGGGGGGGGGAATCTCTAAAGCGAGTAGCGCTTATTTCTCTACTCGCTTTAGAGATTTTGTTTTATACTGTTTTTTTTCTTTATTTTATACTATTTTCTGTTTTTACGCGTTATTTTTACTTATTGTGTTCTATTTTATTTGTTGCTATTTTTGTAAAAAATTTTTTTGAGTGCTCCTCACACTATTGTATTTATTGTATTAATATCTTTAGCTTTGGCTATATTGATACAATATCAGAAAGCACTCTTTTTTGCGGATATAATCGTGTGGGATGATGAAAAGATTATACCTTTTATTTTCCGGTTTTTTTAAAAAAATTTTCATCCTTTTTTTTTTAAACAGTTATTTGCTATTTTTTTTTCATTATTATTTCCCTCCCCCCTTTTTTTTCATATATATATAATTTTCGTCTGTTTTATCTTCATTTTGAACTTATCTAATCAGTTCTGTTTACTTGCAGCTTATGCGCAATAAATGAAACTTAACTTTTTTCGTGTTTTCTTGTATTTATTTATTTGGTTGTGTGTATATATATATATATATATATATATATATATATATATATATTATATGCGTTATTGACTGATTTATTTTGCTTTATGTTACCGGCAAAGTTCGAAATCCGGTATTGTATAGAATACCAAAAAATAGCAGGCAATGAATGAAACGATTTATATTTCACACATTACCTAGGCATTCTGTAGAATGCTAAATGAGAAATCGGCAGAGTATAAAATGCATCTCCGATTCGTTTCGTAATGTAATGAAATGTAATTCAAAACGTCATTCAAGCCTGCTATGTTACAGCAAGTAGGTTAATTTCTTATTTTTTTATATGAAAATTTTGTTTCCCTTAATAAGAAAGGCATAAATTATGTTTTGTACAACTTTCATTTTTCTTTACGCATTTTGAATATTTTTTTTAATGGCACTCTCATTATTTTTTGAGAATAAAATTTTTGTTTTTGAGAAATGCACATCATTTACATAATATCCTCGGCGTTTTTTTCATACTTTGCCTAAATAGCATTTGTCATTCAATAGAATGGCTAGGTATTGTATATAATGTCTAGGGAAAGTATGTAATACTTCTCATATTTCATACCTTGCCTAAAAACATCCGGCATCATATACAATGCCTAGGCATTCTATAGAATGCGGCGTTTCATACTATGCCGGTAACAGATACATAATAAAGTATTAGAAAGCACTGTTTTTTGCAGATATGATTATGTGAACTCAGGAGATAATACCTTTTTTTATTATGCTTTTCTTTTATTCTTTTTAATTGTGTTATGTATGTATAATTAATAAATATAAATTGGTACATGTATATATTTTGAATTACAATTATGTATTACTTACATATAAAATAATTTGCTGTTTTACCATGAATAAATAAATATTTTAACTATATTCATTTAGTTACGTTTATTTAAATCCGTTTATAATAAATTTATTTTATAAAATAAATTTTATAAATTAATTTTAGGATTAAATTATAAAATTTATTGAATAAATTATTAAATGAAATTTAATATTTTATTAATAAAAATAAAATTTATTAAAAAAAGTAATTATTTCAGTTTATTTAAATTTATGAAAGAAATTAATTTAAATTAAATTTAAAATTAATTTCTGTTTATTTCAAAACTTATAAAATTATGAAGTTTAAGTATTTAATAATGAAAAAAAAACTTGTTCGCCCACCAATAAATTAGAACATTTGCCCCCCAAATACTTTTGGATCTAGTAAATTATTTTACTTTTTAATTTAATATTAGCCTATTAATTTAATATAAATAGGCACTCTGGGTACGAGTGTTGCTTCTGTATAAAAGTAAATATGATTTCATTTATTCAGTGATATGTTTATTTAACTACTTTTATGAACCAAATTTTTGAATAAACAGTAAAAACTTTATAATTTAACAAGAAAAATAAATTCATTAAATTCTGATATCAAACATAAATATCAAAATTAAATGCATTTAGTATTATTCGATCTGGCTCAAATTTTGCGCAATTGCCCTCCAAACCTTCTTTCGCAACAATTATAGTTGAAACAGATTCAGTTGGTAATCTGTTTCTATTTTTAGTTTTTATCAAAGAAACGTTGCTAAAAATCCTCTCAACAATCTGAATTTGAAATTGGGAGAGTTAACAATAAAAAACAAACAAATTGACTCAAATTTTTAAACTTAAAGTCTTTTATCTTTCCCATCTTCGACCAAAACTGTTCAACTAAGATATTTTGATTTTCATCAAATATCTTAGAAACTGTTTCTGATTAAACCAGTTCTCGCCACTTTATCAATAGTTTCGCTATATTCAGTGTTGAAGTGGTGAGGAAATTTCAGCAAAACTGGCAGTAAAAAGTTAGTTGATCCAGTAATTCCTGTTCCTGGATCAACTAAACTCATCAGTTTCAAGAATCGCCCTTAAAAGGTAAACGTGACTTAAGTTCTTTACATAGTTCAATTAAAATTGCTTGGCAAAGTGAAAAAATCCGTAATTTTTTTTCCAAATCTTTTTTTAATATTTCGTTGGTAGAGAGAAATGTTAAACCTTTAAAGCAAATATAAATTTCTCTTAATGATAGGAAATTAAAGCTTGACTCCGGATCAATGTCTTGGGCCTCTGTCACCTTTATGTTACCGATTTTCACGTGTATACTGCACAAGCAGAGTTGGCAAGGTTTAGGACAGAAAGGATTAATCCACGGTTTGAACCGTTCTGTCCAAAACCCTTTTATTCAAATTATGTCACAATTTTAAAAGAAAAATATTGTGAAAAATAAAAGGTTAATTTTTGAGCAAGAAACAAAATGAAGAAAAGTTTTTGCTTTATTTAAAAAGATTATTAATATTGCATTACTTATCCTTATGCCAAAACATAATTTATCAATTTTAAAAGCACATTAATTCATGGTTAAGGAATGAGGTAGTCATTATTGTTGTTCAATGAATTGTGGAGCTTCAGAAGTTATTAATCTTTTCCGATTATATTATCTTTTTTCCCTTTAATAAGTTAAAGCAAATTGTATAAAAAGTATCAAATATTTATTAATATGCATAATTATTATGTGAACAATGGTTACACATATAGAATTTTAACCTTTCACCAATATTCAAGTTTTAGGGCACTTAAAGACAGTGTATCATAGTTTTAGTCAGTTTAGGACACTTAAAGACAGCAAAACCCACTTGTCCTATCCGAAACCAATTTAACACGTCCAAAACTCCAACCCTGTGCACAAGGACTTAAAAGCTTTCACTCATTGTCTTATAAAAACTATCGATAATTGAATTTCGTACTTGAAAAACTACGGACAATTTGTTAGCAATGTTCAAAACATGACTAATAAAGTAAACATATAATTTTTTTATATTTTCATGTATGAACCATAAAGTCTCTCTACAGCCATTAGTCTTTCATTAAAATATTAATCTGCAAAATAAAGTAGTAAAGCATGGCATTGTTCAAGTATCCTGTCGACACACTGACCTACTGAGAGCAAATGGATGTTATAGAGTTTGAGAATATTATGTGTTTGAGTATTTGTAAAGTCCCGTAATCCTTTGAATTATTCTTTTCTTTTAGAACTGCAGGAAAAATAATTATGTGTATCACGTATCAAATCCTGGAAAATTTTATACATGATTTACTTCTAGCTAATGCAGTTGAAAAGCGAACACATTTAATGAACATGCAATCAGGAGATTTATTTCCTAGTTTTTACACAACACTATTGTGTTCACCAAACATAACTTTGGTGGTGTCTGCAGCAAAGCCTTCTAAATCTTGTAGTTGCAGGCCATTCCTGCAGATTTCCGTTGAGAGAGAAATAAACAATCCCTCAGCTGTTTTGTTTCTTTTAATTCAACAACCTATAAAAATTTTATCTTAACAGTTTCATCAGATTCTGAATGATATTTTATCACGATAGCAATATTGCTTTTAATTGATACATCTGTAGATTCATCTACTATAACTGAATACTTTACTTTAGAAATATCCTTAGTATCTTCGATGTCTAAAAGCACTTTTCTTTCATGTGAACACTCAAAACTTTATCGGTCAAAGCCATTGCTTTTGTTCGTTTGTATGAAAATCTTTTAGCGATCACTGAATCCGAAAACGAACTTGATATTATGTCCGAAATATGATCCACGAATTTGAATGGTATCTTGTGTTCTGCCAAAGCGGCACAATATTTTAGCTAAGCTTTTTTAACATTATCTTCCACGGGTGTTGTCAAGAATTCTAGTCCCAGAAAAATGTTTCATGTGTTCAACATGTGTGTTAGTTTTTATGTGCTGCCAAAGACTAGCTTTGCGAGGCATCAGGGATGTTCCACAAGCTTTGCAAAATGCATTTTTAAATTTGTTTTGAGATAACAACGTTCAAAACAAATTATTCTTTCCCAATTCTTGACGGTATTTTTGTTTCCTAACAGAACTATTACTATCTACGTCTTTACGACTTCTCTTCAGCGTGGTTAAGTGTATTTATAATAGTAAATTTATTTATTCATGTGTTACGAATTAAACAAAACAAAGATATTACCATTCGAATTCTGAAAACAAGAAAATCACCTCAAATAGAGAAATCATTAAAAGACGTTGAAACAAAAATTAATGCAACTTTATTTATTTTGTAATTAAAGATGTTTTTGAACATTCGTTGTTGAAAAAGAAATTACTATCTGACGTTTCAAGAGAATTAGATTTGATTAGACCACTAAAAATGGCCTGTATTATGCTGATAAGCCCTTAATAATTCAAAAGTGAAATAAAGAATTTTTTTCCGCCGTCGATGAAAATCGTCTGCAAAAAATAACGCTAATAATAATAATCGTCTGCATCAGTTTCTCTAAATGCGAATTGAAAGTATTATGAAAATTAATGCAACTCTAATTAATTCTACAGGAAACAAAGCAATAGTTTTTATTCCATAAGTTGTGTTTTCAAGTTAAGTTGTTTTAGAACATTAGAAAGCAAGCAAAAAGAAGGCTGCGCAAAAGCGTTTCAATAGTTGCCGATGTTGATTTACGTTCGAGCTGAAATTACTTATGGTTAAACTTCCAAAAAGTACTGAAAATGGCGCTTGAAACATGTAGTATTTTGTAGAATTTTTGAAGAGTGAAGCACATGAGATATCATTCAATGGCGGACGATAGTAATTTGACAATTATCCCTAACAAGTAAGTACGCATTCTATAGCATATCTTCTGTTGATTTTTTTTCTCCCTTGTTTTTAGCTTTGGTAAAAATTCTATAACATTTTTTTTTCTTTCAATATTTTTCAGGGATTCTTCTGTGTGTAAAGCAAAGAATTTTGATAGGTGTGCATACTGCAATATAAACAGAGCCGGCTATCCGAATTTGAAATTCTTTCGCTTCCCTCAAAATATCGAAATGTAAGTAAATAGTTAAGCATTTTCGAAGATTTCAGTATAATATTTTTCAATGATTGATTATATGAACCTATTAGATTAGACAGGCTTAGAATTGTAACTAAATGTGTGACTAATTTATAGTGTCTGGTTTTAATTTAATTTTATTTGGTTTTTAAATTCTGTATAATTCCATAAGTGCGTTTATCTTTATCGCTCGGAAATAAATATTTACAAATAAAATTTATGTATATAACTAAGTACAAATTTAAATAAATGTTTTTCAGGAAATATGAAAAAGATCTATAAATCTGATATTTTAAATTTTTGAAATTTCATTACATATATGAAATTATTTAAATAGTGTTAAGTGTAAAAAGTGTTACTTTTTTATTCATATAATATGTATAGAGTAGTTTAGTTATATATTTTTTTTATTTGTTAACTCTAAATGTCCGTCTATATCTATTGGCACACTAGGGCAATATCCGGGGACCTAGAGAATCTTACTTTTTTTTAAAAATTGCATTAAAAGGAATTTAAGAATAAAAACATTATCTTATATATATTTTTTTAAATAAATTTTTATGGAGTACCTATGCATTTTTTTCCTGCAAATAGGGATTGCTTATCAAACACCAATAATTGGAATAGTTTATCAACAAGAAAACTTAAAAAGTCAACCGAAAACTATTTTTCTTCGTTATAATGAAAACTTTAGACCCTCGTGAAATTTTTAGGTACCTGGGCATTGTAAGATGTTTAAATAACTGTTTAGTTTGATAAAATAATTCATAATTTTTGAATATTTTTTTATTTTATTTGTTATACCTTTTTATGTTTATTTTAATCATTTTAATTGACTTCCATGGTTTTTAAAATTGTTTTATTATATGAGGATTACAACTGGTTGTCATATCAATTTTTTTTAAAATTATGCATAGAATAAAAGTGCTTTATTTGAGTTTTTGTTGTTATCAAATTGAGTTAAAATTATTGCATCATTCAGTCCTTGGCCAAATTATTAAACGCACTATAAGATTCTATGTAAAATCTTAATTTTTCAGGTGATACTCTATACAGCTTTATTGTATTTACGCTACTGAAACCGGTTTGTACTTGTCTACGTTTGTGTATCAATTGGTTAAATTAGGCGTTATATAATATAAATTCGACAAAATGTTATAAAAATACAGACTATTTATTGCATCAGGTACTGTATTATTATATTATAATAATTAGGTCAAATTAATAGACGCACTGTAGTTTTTTAATAATGACATGATTTGCCCGAGTTTATATACTATACTTTTATAATTAGACATACGCGTTAATTTATTAATATTATGTATTTAATTATAAAAGTATTAATATACATGTTAATATTTTTATAATTAAACATACAAATGGATTTTTATTCAGGAGATTTTTCATATACCTCCTATTTGTATTTATTTTTAACATATTTCATTACAATGTTAACCAGCTGATACACTAACGTAGGGGTGCTTAACCTGCAGCCCGCGGGCCAACCCTCGATGTGCGGCCCGAGGCCGCAATCTGAACAAAATGAAAAAAAAAATTAAATATTTGTTTTTGAAAAATAATAAAAAAAAATTCGGTAATTTAAATTTATACTTTTAAGTTTTTGACGCACCCAATCTCAATCAATATAGTTTTTCGATGGTTAACGCTACGGATTTCAGCATAGTTTTAAAAATCCCAATATTTTTAATACATCATTATTTCGATTTACGAATTTTAATTACCACTTTTGACGCTTTTCGTATGTGCCGATTCCAATGACTTTTCGGTAGTTATTGCAACCCATTTTCAAGTAGTTTCTGAAATAGCGATTTTTGAAAGTTATGAAACGCTTTATTTATGCAAACTTCATGGAAAATCTAAATGACTTTAGATCCTTTCTTCAACAGTTATTGCTGCACATTTCCGCCCGGTTTTTAAAACTTCGATATTTTAGCATGATAGTATTACGAATCGCGAGTAAAGAATCGCTCATTTAGATAACCATTTTTTGACATGGCTTATTTGTAACGATTTTTATCGCAAATCAAATTATTTTTCAATCGTTATTTTAGAAATTATTGCTACACATTTCTACAAGGTTTTGAAAGTACCGATATTTTTTATACGCTATTGCGACATTTTAATTTTTAATCTCGCATTTAAATTACATAAAATTTCGATGGACTTTATTTACTCCAATTTCATCTAAAATATTAAAGTACTTTGGTTATTGTTTTAGTAGTTATTACGTTTTCGCCGTGATTTAAAAAGATTATGATATTTTTAATACTTTGACAGCAAGCGAGTTTTGAATCGCGCATTAAAATAATTATTTTTTACGTGCTCTGTTTGTGCCGATTTTATCATTTGCGTTGTACCGATTTTAACACGAATTTTTTAAGAGGTTTTTCGAAAGTGTTTTTTCTTCTTTCCCGTTATTGCTGCATTTTTATTTGTGATTTAGAATATACCTGATATTTTCACACAATATTACAACTCGTGAAATTCGATTCAGCTTTAATTTTTTTTCGTAACTTAAAAAGTAATTACGTATCTTAGCCAAATCAACACCTTCCCAGGAAAAAAAACCGAGATGTGTTTATATTAAACGCGGTCCGTTTTGCAAAAAAAAAAAAAAAAAAAAATTAATAAAAAAATAAATAATGATAATAATTCAAAAAACGGCATAATTCTTTAATCCCATGAACTTGTGCAAGTTTAACAACACACATCGAACCTATTCTTTTTGTTGTCACATGTAATTTAAAAGTCATACATCGTAATTTGCATTTACGCTATCTGAAAATTGCGCATCGCATTTCGTATTAACATTAACGAGATTTTAAAATAATCCATCGCGTTTCGTATTTACGGGATTTAAAATCACATATCGCGATTCGTGTTCTGGCGTTTAAAATATCCGTTGCTACTTTTCTCGCATTTTCTCGCACGCGTTTTAAAAACCATATATCGCGATTCATACTCATGCATTTTAAAAATCAAGTGTTCTGAGTGGTCCTTTCGCAATTTAAAAGCCACACGATTCGTATTCACGCGATTTGAAAAACAAGCATCGAGTTTATTATTTACGCAATTTAAAAATCACACATGGCAATTCGTATTCAAGCAATTAAAAAATAACACATAGCAATTCGTATTCAAGCAATTAAAAAATAACACATCGCTATTTGTATTTCCGCGATTTAAAAACCCAGAAAGGAAGAACACCATCTAGGACAAATTCCAAAACTGATTATGTTATTTGCTCTAAGTTTAGTACTACCCACAACAACAGCTTTTGTCGAAAGACTGTTTTCCAGAATGAATTTGGCCTGTTCAAAATTACAGAGTAGTCTTTAAATACAATCATTACATTTTCATTTAATGGCTCAAAAAATATCACATGATCAAGTATATAAAATTATCACAATATTCAAACATTTTGCAAATTACAGTGTAACCATTAAGAAATTTTTTAAACCATTTTCTATCTTCTTGGAGCATTTTATATCATTTATGATTATATGCTGGGAAATGATTTGTATATCATTAAATTTTAACTGTATAAAAAATTTAATCAAGATAAGTTTCGAAAAGTAATGTAAATTTTATTGATTGTTAATTGATTGTGTATTAATTGTAAATAGTAAGTGTCATGTTAAAAATATATTCGTCATAAAAAGTTGTAAACAAGTATCTTAATAGTTTCTTATTATTAAGGAATATAGTTCCTTAAAATTCAATGTGTTTTCTTCTTTCTTTTTCTTCCCTCTCTTAGCCTCGTATTATTAATTTAAAATAAAAATGTCTGTAAGATAAAGTACATTCCCTAATAAATGCTAAGTCTTATTTTACACTTAAGGGGTTTAGTTTTAGTTTTAATCATTTTTAACCCTATAAACTTTCTTTAAATCAAAGTATTTAACTTGAATTTATATTAATGACTAGAATATTTATTTATTTGAAATTTAATTCTATGAAAAAAAATTAACGTTAAAATTTATGTTTAAATGGACTTTTGTATTTTGTAATGTGATAAAAAAAATTTCAATTTTTCCATAGTTTTTTAATTATTTCAATTTATCTAATTCTTTTCCGATAAATTTATTCTGATTTTCGAATTCTGTTTTCCTTCTTAAGTAATCAGTTTTGCATTTTCGAATTTTAAACGTTTTAAAGTATTGTATTTTCTGCAAAGAGATTACAAGGTTAACCGACAAAAAGAATTTAGTGTTATATAAACAATGATGTTTATATAACAATCACCACCAACAATTGCTTTCAATATGTCGGTCTAAACACTTTGGCATGCGGCCCTTCATTGGTCAATCTGCTGTGCATGTGGCTCTTCACTGAAAAAGGTTGTGCACCCCTACAACGTAAAGAAGTGAAACCGGTTTCAGCTACGTAAAAAAAATAAAGCTGTATAGTATCACCTCATAATTATAATTTTACATATAATCTCATATTGTATCTAATAATTTGGCCAGGGACTGTATCTTAAAAATGATTTATTTTTTGTATGTGAAGTTTTTTAGTTTGTTTTTAAACATTAAGACTCATTATAGGTCTAAAATATTTTTGTGCCCGGGCCCCTGCATACTATGAAGATGATACTGCCAGTAAAACGTAAATTTAATTGATTTTGTTATTTAATCGCCCAATGAATTGTTTTGTTATTAAATTTCCTTTCTAATTATTTTCTTTAAACACTGCCTGCTTTTTTAAAGCTATATAATAAAATATTAATACTTAAGAAAAATAATACATATAATTTACTAATGCCATACATTTTAAATTCCGTTGTCGAATTAGACAGCATTCTTATGTCATATTAGCACTTTAATTTTACTGTGTGATTTTAGTGCATTTTTTTTTATAACATTAGGTGCACGAAATGGTTAGAGGCCAGCAAAATTGTATCGTACAGAATGTTGATACTGACAGACTGACTACACAACAGGTGTAGATTGTGTTCAAGGCATTCTAAAATTGAAAATTATGTATCAAGAAAAAAATGCAGACTTGTTCCTAGTGCAGTTCCAATTAACCAATATTGCATCTTTTTAATTTTATGTTATTTCATTTCATAAACTAAAAACTAGACTAAACTCAGCCGCGTGACAGTCCATGAGGGCCCGGCCTCATCTGTACTCATCTCAGTTTTCTTGACCTTGGGCTCTGGGGTGCAGGAGCAGATGTTCCGGTCAAGTGGTCAGCCGAACGCGGAACCCCCAGTGTTTAGTTCCCAAGCATGCTTGGTACTCATTTATCGACCCACTGAAGGGATGAAGGCTGAGTCAACCTTGCCCGGCCCGAGGATCGAAACAGGGACCTGGGGCACGACAGCGCGAAGCACTACCGCTCAGCCACCGGGCGTTATTTCATTAACTTGCTCAAATATTTATTTATTGTATAAAATGCATGCAATTTTATTTGTGTGTTTTTTATTTTATTGAAAAGTATATTCTTAAAATATATAGCCAAAAAGACTTTTTTTTTAGATAAGTTTAATAAAGATAAAACAAATTCTGTAACAAGTGTCTTGTTTATTTTTTTAAAACTCTAAGTATATATAACTAAAATTTTATATATATATATATAGCACATTTCTTATATATATACACACATGGAAAAATTAACAAATCGAAAAAGTTTTTTTTTCAAGGGGAAATGAATTTTACTCAATTTTTTAAAGTTTTAATGAACTTTTATTTTTTAATAAAAATTACTTTTGTTAAATAAATATTTACTACTTTAAAATAAATTATTATCCTGCTAAATTTGTGAACTGAAGAAAAATTAAAAGCAAAATCGAATCCGATTATAATTAACGGAGAAAATATGTGTGCATTGGGTGAAAGTCAAATGATCTGCGCCCGTTCTTCAATCGCTCTTGACGGTAGCTTTCTGGCATTACACCTTCAGCTCCCAAGTTGGGGGAAAGATCGTTACGATTTAGCATTGATAGTATAGGACAGGGGTGGCGAACCTTTATACACCAACGTGCCATTTTCTCTAAAAAAATTGCTTAATGAGGTCATAGACGTGCCGTCAAATAATTTTGACTTCGTGATTATTGGGAAAATAATAATACTAAATACTAACAACTCAAAACTCATTATTTACATTGAAAAAATATATATATTTTGCAATGTCTCAGTTATACACGCAATTCAACTTCAAGTAACATCAGTGTGACTTCTGTTGTTGCAGATTAGATGACCAATAACTTATATTAGGTTGTAAGATGTTACTTTAAGCAGGACTGTTGATTTTTTTTGCTAGTTATTTATTGTTAGCTTGTTTTTTACGGTTATTAATTGTTTTCTTAGTATTAATTTTTAATTTTTTTTGTTAATAATTGTTTATTATTTTGTTTGTTTTTTTGTGAATTTTAATTTAATTGTTACATATGCTTCATAGCGTAATACCATTTGTGTAATAACAATTCATAGTGTAACAATAATTGTGATCGGTGGAGTGCCTAAAATATTGTGTCGGGTGCCATAAATGGCACGCGTGCCATTGGTTCGCCATCCCTGGTATAGGAAGTTTCCCTTCTTCACACGAAGCGTATAAGTTCTTTGGCTAAAGTATGCATTGATTAAAAGTAAAGACATTTTCCCCTTTACTCTTTGTGGAAATCACGCTACCTATTTAATAAACCAATAGTAATTTCTAAGATTTCCCTCTTTTCCCTAAATCGAGACATTTTCGGATTTTTTATTAAGATTTATTAAGATATATTAAGATTTTCCCTAATAGTAAGACTAAACCACGATGGAGTAAACTTCACTTTTCTCTCGTCATCCATTTGTAAATGATCAAATAAAATTAATTTGCTTTCATTAAAATCTGTTTTCCTGCTCTGTCTGACTGCCACATTTTATATATATATATATATATATATATATATATATATATATATATATATATATATATATATATATATATATATATATATATATATATATATATATATATATATATATATATATATATATATATAGTTCAATGTTTTTTACCACATACTCCTGCAAAATTTTCAGCGCTCGCCTTTGGATTGACTTTCACAAAAACATATAAATAAACACTTGTATAGTTTTGGAATAGGAGTATCAGTTTCTTTGACCGCTGCAACGCATCAAGCTATATTAAGAAACAGTTCTTTGTTTTATTAAAAAAAACATTTATTTCACACCACAACAAATACAGTTACAAATATAAAGTACCCGTAACGGGATAGTTAAATCTTATAAAACAAACTAGAAAAACCCGTAGCGGGTTATAAGAAAACTCAAATTCTAAAACAAACTGATCTCCTAAAAAAAAAAGAAAAAAAAAATCCAACAACTCTGCTGTTCCACAAAAAATCTTCTAATTTTATCGTCTGCTTTTATTTTATCGTTTATCTCTTTATGTGTTTAATTTATTTCATTCATGCTTTTGCTAGCCCGTTATTTTTTTTTTTAAATATTTTTACTTTTATTCACGTTTTTGCTAGCCAATTATTTTTTTAATATTTTAAGTCTTCATAACTCCTCTCTCCTTGGGAGAACTTTTCCATTCGCGATAGCAACGCTCGAGTACGGCTCTAGCGGGAGACTGAAAATATCGGACATTAATTCCATCATAACCATTGGCCATGACGGACGCCATTTTCTTAGCAGCAAATAAGAAGCAAAATTTCCCTAAGGAAAAGGTAGAAGAACTAGAAAAAACTAACCAGAACATGCCAAACATTGAAGCAGAACATGCCAAGCATTTGCAGAACAATTTCTCAATAATTTTTACCTTTCTATTACCAACAGCATAACTTCGGATTTCATGATCACTTGCTGTTACAGATGTGCATATTACGGTAAAATAATTTTTTCTGTCTTCAATTCATTACAAATTAAAGTGAAGTCAACATCACTTTCGTCATTCCAAAGAATAAAGCGAATTCAGAACTTACAGAACTGTAATAGTTATAGAATATTCTTCTTTTTTATAGAATAGTATATATTTCTGTATCTAGATAATTCGGGTTTATACTGTTAGATTATAATATAAATTGTTTTTTATGCACTTAGATAAAATAGATTTTACGTTTTTTTTTCTATGTAGGATGTGAAACAAAATATGGGTTTTTTTTTCTTCATTTAAGTTCAATTTTCTGCAAATTTGAAATAAATCATTTATGATATAACAGATACATTTATGATACACACAACTGTGTGTTAATTCTTCAAAAGACTAAGTTGCTGATATAAATCTTTGTTACTACACGTTTACCTGAAGTATAAGTGCACGAAAGAAAAAAAAGATGATTGCTTTTCTATTATAATATTATTTTATCCTCAACTAAAATAAATTTAAATTTAATTCTAAAAAATGTCAGATCTACGATCTAAACAATAATAATTCTAACCTGAAAAAAATATTTAAAACAAGAATACGTTTATTCCGACTGTATTTTTGCCAAAATTTAAAAATAAAGATAAATTATGTAAAAAAAAAAGAATCATTTTGAAATTTTTTATTAAACATGAAAAGAATTGAATTTGCTACAAAATAATTTATAAGGACAGAAAAATACAACATATATTTTTACATTTAATGAAATTATAGAAAATAGCGATAAATATTTAGCAATAATACATCCAAATTGAATATAAGTTTCATTACATATAAAAATTACTGAATTTGCCTCAAAGTAATTTAAATAATTGACAGCAAAATACAGCAAAATTTTTTTTTTAAAATTTTTTTAAATTATAAAAAGAAAGACGCATACAATAATTTGTGAAAATTGAATTATAACTAAGGTTGTATCCAGA